>NC_057808.1:513082133-513301275 GCF_018294505.1 Triticum aestivum | reverse complement strand
CGATGGTGGCTGCCGCGACGGCAGCGACGACGGCGGCGGGGAAGCTTCCATTCCCGCTGCTCACGAGGACGAACTACGCGGCATGGGCGATGAGGATGAAGTACCTCTTGCGCGCCAATGGCGTGTGGGGCGCCGTTGATCGCGAGGCCACGTCCTCGGAGGTCGACAAGGGCAAGGAGGAGATGGCCATGACGATCATCTCCCAGTCCATCGACGACTCGACGCTGCTGCGAGTTGCGGAGAAGGAGACCGCGGCCGATGTGTGGGCGGCGCTACGCTCCATGCATGTGGGCGTCGAGCGCGTCCGAGAGGCGAGGGTTCAATCCTTGCGCTCGGAGTTTGATGGCCTCAAGATGGGTGATGCGGAGTCTGTGGATGACTTCGCAGCGAGGTTCACGACGCTCGTGGGGCTCATCCGTGAGCTCGATGATCAGATGGAGGAGAAGTACGTCGTGAAGAAGCTGCTGCGAGCCGTCTCCAACAAGTTCATCCACGTTGCTTCGTCGATTGCATTGTTCGGTGACACGAACAAGACGGCCATGGAGGAGGCCATTGGTTCACTCAAGGCGCACGAGGAGCTCGTCAAGGGGCGGGAGACGGCACGTGAAGAAGAGCAGCTCCTCATGGCGAGAGGGCATGACTCATTGCGAGGACGCGGCCGTGGTGGCCGTGGCCGTGGCCGCGGACATGGCCATGGTGGAGGGCGCAGAGACAAGAGCGAGGTACAGTGCTATAACTGTGATGACTTTGGACATTTTGCTTGGGAGTGTCCAGAGAAGAAGAAGGAGAACGAGGAGAAGGCGCTGCTGGCCGGCTACGGCAGCGACGGACCGGCTCTTCTTTGAAGTATCTGCGTGAAGAACGGCCATCAAGATTAGGAGGTTGAATGTTAGATATAATCTTGATGTCTTATGTATCTGCATGTTTACTTTCGTATTTGCATGTAGTAGCGTGTCTGTGTAGAGGTACGTGCGAGGCGTACACGTGATGGTTCAGTTTGAGGAGCATGCATGGTGAGACTCCAACGTGCAGTGAGAAGCTGCGGCATGCAAAGATCTGAAGCTAACGGGCTGCACAAGTTATCTAGGAAGTTGTTATGCATGCGTGTGTTAGTGCCATAAGAATAGGTGATGGATTAGTTGGTTAGTGGAGCAGGTCGTGTGCACAAGAGCCGGGCACGTTGTGGCCTGGCAGCTCGTGCGAGCTAGCTAGTTAAGCGTTGTAATTCAGTTTGTGTGGTTAAGAAATACAGAGAAGAAAAGCCGTGAGCTGTGTGATACAGCACGGCACCAAATATCATGTGTTCTTGTGTGTGTTGTGTGAAACAACTACGAGAGAAGAGGTGAGCTGAGAGAGTCGGCTCCAACAATTTGGTATCAGAGCTAGGTGATGAGGAAGACGATGCCGCGTGACACTTCAGCGAGTGGAGCGTTGGTGCCGAGCGACTCGGCGGCGATGGTGGCTGCCGCGACGGCAGCGACGACGGCGGCGGGGAAGCTTCCATTCCCGCTGCTCACGAGGACGAACTACGCGGCATGGGCGATGAGGATGAAGTACCTCTTGCGCGCCAATGGCGCGTGGGGTGCCGTTGATCGCGAGGCCACGTCCTCGGAGGTTGACAAGGGCAAGGAGGAGATGGCCATGACGATCATCTCCCAGTCCATCGACGACTCGACGCTGCTGCGAGTTGCGGAGAAGGAGACCGCGGCCGATGTGTGGGCGGCGCTACGCTCCATGCATGTGGGCGTCGAGCGCGTCCGAGAGGCGAGGGTTCAATCCTTGCGCTCGGTGTTTGATGGCCTCAAGATGGGTGATGCGGAGTCTGTGGATGACTTCGCAGCGAGGTTCACGACGCTCGTGGGGCTCATCCGTGAGCTCGATGATCAGATGGAGGAGAAGTACGTCGTGAAGAAGCTGCTGCGAGCCGTCTCCAACAAGTTCATCCACGTTGCTTCGTCGATTGCATTGTTCGGTGACACGAACAAGATGGCCATGGAGGAGGCCATTGGTTCACTCAAGGCGCACGAGGAGCTCGTCAAGGGGCGGGAGACGGCGCGTGAAGAAGAGCAGCTCCTCATGGCGAGAGGGCATGACTCATTGCGAGGACGCGGCCGTGGTGGCCGTGGCCGTGGCCGCGGACATGGCCATGGTGGAGGGCGCAGAGACAAGAGCGAGGTACAGTGCTATAACTGTGATGACTTTGGACATTTTGCTTGGGAGTGTCCAGAGAAGAAGAAGGAGAACGAGGAGAAGATACTGCTGGCCGGCTACGGCAGCGACGGACCGGCTCTTCTTTGAAGTATCTGCGTGAAGAACGGCCATCAAGATTAGGAGGTTGAATGTTAGATATAATCTTGATGTCTTATGTATCTGCATGTTTACTTTCGTATTTGCATGTAGTAGCGTGTCTGTGTAGAGGTACGTGCGAGGCGTACACCTGATGGTTCAGTTTGAGGAGCATGCATGGTGAGAATCCAACGTGCAGTGAGAAGCTGCGGCATGCAAAGATCTGAAGCTAACGGGCTGCACAAGTTATCTAGGAAGTTGTTATGCATGCGTGTGTTAGTGCCATAAGAATAGGTGATGGATTAGTTGGTTAGTGGAGCAGGTCGTGTGCACAAGAGCCGGGCACGTCGTGGCCTGGCAGCTCGTGCGAGCTAGCTAGTTAAGCGTTGTAATTCAGTTTGTCTGGTTAAGAAATACAGAGAAGAAAAGCCGTGAGCTGTGTGATACAGCACGGCACCAAATATCCTGTGTTCTTGTGTGTGTTGTGTGAAACAACTAAGAGAGAAGAGGTGAGCTGAGAAAGTCGGCTCCAACACTGTTAGTGGCCGGTATGGTGGCCGGACTATATATACGTGTTTGTGATGCATGTAAGCGCTCGTAGCCGTCGTAGTTAGGCTGGTAGTAGTAGCAAAACGGCCGCAGCGTTCCGTTCGTAGCCAGCCGGGTTGTACGCGTAGAGCGCGTCGTGGAGGCTGGGCTGAGCGGATGGATAGTGCGTAGATCGGGGAGGTGGGCAGCGATGTGCATGCATGCATCGGCCAAGTATAAAATCCCTCCTGGTTGAGTTTGTTACGAGAGCGCGTGCGTTGTGCGTCCAAGGTTGTAGCCCATGGTGGTTAGTCCAGCTATAAAGAAAAATGGCGTTGTGAGCGCCGGGGTGTTCGTCGCCGGAAATCAGTGTTGTCTTCTTCCTGTGTATGTGCCAGAGAGAGGGTGAGCTGAGGGTGAGCTAGGGCTAGCCGGTTCCAACAATTGGTATCATGAGCTGGTTCATCTTGGATGTCGTCCCCTTGCCGGAGGCATGCCGGCGGTGGCGGCGTTCGCCGGCGGCTGCGGTGAAGCTCCGGGCCGTGTGTCGGCCTGTGGAGGTGCGCGGCGCTGCGGCAGCCATGGCGGACGCGGAGGCGGCGCGTGGTGAGTCCACGGCGTGTGGTGTGGTCGGGCTCGTCAGGCGCGTCGGGTGTGCGCGGGACGTGCGGGACGCACCGGTGCGGTTGGGCTCGTCGGGCGCGTCGGGTGCGCGCGGGACGTGCGAGACGCCAGGGGACGTCAGGTATGTGTCGCCAGCGGAGGAGGAGCTCGGTGTATGTCGCCGGAGACGTGACGGAGCACGGTGGGACCGGCGTCAATCCGTCAGGTCGGGTCCGCGGGCTGGGTCACGGTCGTGCCGACATCGACGACGGGAGCTACACCAACTCCGACGACGACGACATCGTGGTTTAGGGACAGTATGTTAGGAAATAAACCACGAGTGTGTCATGGTGTGTGTGCCAGGGTCAGTCGCGTGCGTGTGTGCGTGGATGGCGCGCGAGTCCGAGCTCATGTCCGTGTCCATCCAGCGGCTAGGTCATGCGGCGATGGTTGTTAGTTGCAGCGAGCGCAGCAGATGCATGATGGTGACCAGGTATAGCGGAGGAGCACGTTGCTCACCGTGTTAAGAGGACCGGATCACTAGGATGGATATGCCTGCATGGTGTTGTTGGTGCATGCATGGTCGTGTCATGATGGAGATTTTTCAGGGTTGTTAGTGGGCGTGCGTAGGTGCTGTTAGTGGCCGGTATGATGGCCGGACTATATATACGTGTTTGTGATGCTTGTAATCAGTCGAGCCAAGTGAATACAGAGAGAAAAAAGGCCCTCGCGTTCGTCGCCGGGGCGGGCGTCCGTCGCCACGGGTGTTCGTTGCCCGACAAAATCCGTCTCCTCGTGTTCCTGTGATTGTTTGTCGATCCTTGGTTCCAACAGTCGTCATCATCCGAAAGACCATCCTCATCATCAGAGTAACGGGCTACGTCAATACCGAAGAGCCCATCATCATTGGGATCGGGATCAGCATAATGATTGAACGGAAAGACATCCCTGAGTCTAACTAGAGTACGGCGAACACAGGCGCCATCATCCCACGAGAACAACAGGACGAAGAAGTTGTCCATCACACCGGCCAAACCCAGCCGCGCGTCGTCAGCCGGCGCGAGAATAAAGTCCTCTCCCATTATTGCATATGTCGTCTTCGTCAGTAGAAGCCTCCGTGTCTCTAGGTGAAATTCTAGCACGTTGCTACCGTGTCCCGTCATCCAGAACACGGAGGCGCCGTTGCCTCGGCTTCCAGTCGAAGTAGCACCCCTCGTCCATGGTGGTTGCCGGTCGTCTACCCCACCTTCTGCTCACGGAGCTGTAGACGTACGCGAAGATGCGGATGGGACTGGGAGGGTGGAAGGGGCCAGGAGGCATGTACTCGATGTACGCGAAGACGACGCGGAATGGCGATGAGTGGCAGTCGCCCTGGTGGCCGTGATCGGCGTCGCAGACCAGTTCCGCGCCGCAGCTCTGTCTGCAGACGAAACCGGGCGCTGACGGAATGAGGTTATGTTCGTCGGTCAGGGGGTCCCACACAAGGATCTCACCGTGGCTGTTGTCGTCCCTAGAGGCATCGAGGAGCATGCGGCCGTGGGTGTACCGTAGCCGTGGAAACCAGATGCCAACGGCGGGGCCGGCAGATTCATCGCGCCTTTCATGGTGCGGGTGAAGTGAAGCTAGCCGTGGACGTCGCGCCGCCATGGTTTGTAGGACTAGGAGACAAAGGCGAGGGCGATAGGCTCCGGCCGGTGGAAGACGTTGCGGGGCATGTCGTCCGGTAGGTGCTTGGGTGGTTGCGGCGGCAGGGTGGGCTGGTCGCCGGCGTCGAGACGCTCATTCTCCATCAGGGCGGTTGCCTAGGGCTAGGGCTTGAGAGTTGAGAGACTAGCTAGGTAGAAAGATGGAGGAGGAGACGAGTGAGAGATCAGACCCAAGGCAAGGCTGTTCACGTATAATGTGTTACCTAGTCTCTTTCATCAGATCTGTCTTTTAGTTGCATTGGTTAGAGCATGCACTTCTACATGGGCAAAATGAATAGAGAAAGAAACGCAAGAGGGAAAGGCGCTGGCTGCACCTCGCCTGTAGCCAGCTCGCCTGCTCTGTCTCTGCTTCAGAAAGTTTTAAATGCGTCGCGTGGTAGTTACTAGTACTTACTATTCCAGTTACACCCTCTCTTCGCTTTTGCCTTAAGTTTCGTGAGAAGAATCTTTGCATTTTGTTTCTCCAAACTACCACTTAAACGTTTTAACAAAATAGACGAACTACAATATGTTTGCAAAAAAATCCCAAATCCCAATTTTTGGGATAGACGGTACATATCTAAAAGTGAATTTTACAGACAAGCTCTACCGCTTTATGTTTTGAGAAGCGCTATGGCTCACCCGACTGATTTCCATCTCGTCATCCGCCATCTCGCGTGTGTGATATATGTCCCTGTGAGAACTTAGCTTGGATTGCAACATGATCCATGTTTGAGTCACAACATGTTAGGTAATCCAAACATAAGTTGGTTTTAACTAGATAAGTTCTAGTTATGTGCGAGCTAGCAGTCTGCGTGAGACACAGGGTTGAGTCCGGTTAGGAAGTGATCAGCGCTGCCGTGTAATTAGATTAGGTAAGTTTTAGTTAAGTTTCCTAGTCCTATACGTCTGTGGCTATTGCCTTGTGTTGGCGAAGTATGTGTCCGTATAGGTCAAGGAAGTCTTGGTTGTGTCGGTTTGATGGTCAGGTCCTAGCGTGTATATATGCATGTATAGGGCTGCTAAGATTTGAACCGAAGAGAAACTCAGAACATAGAAATAAAGAGAGGAAATAGAAGGTGCGAGACACACCTTTGGCTACCAGTTCTTGTGCACGTGCGTTCGTGTTATTCTGATGTGATCGATCCTATGGGCGAATTTCCAACAACTGGTATCAGAGCAAGATCAAGGTGAAGTTGTGCTTGCCCTGGGGTGGCGACCCGACTAGCGCCTCGGGGCGGGCGATAAAGTCGCTGGTGGAGCGACGAGGAGGAGCGGGCAATCCAGTCGTTGGTGCAGCGACGACGAGGAGCGGACGATATAATCGATGGGTGGTGTAGCGATGTGCAGGATCATGTGGTAGTCGTTCCGTGGAGCAGCGACAAGAAGGCGGCAAGGACGCTGTAGCAAGCGAGGCGACGGATGATCGTCGTTCAACGGAACTACATGGAGGAGGGTGACAGGCTGCCATCGACAAGGCATTGGTGATCGTTGATGGTTATGGAGGTGCCGAAGTTGCGACACCGAGGAAATCATCGAAATCATCATTGGAAGGTGCAAGGTGGAGATGGCGAAGTTGCGAGCCGTCATCAAGGTGTGCACGTGAGTTCTTGTAAGATGTGTCCAAGAGCTCAGATGTGTCCAAGAGCTCAGATGTGTGAGTCTTCTGCTGCAGTAGAGATGCGTCACTGGCGGAGGAGAAGTGAGAGCGAGAGCGGGCGGAAAAAGGAATTTGTGCCTTGCGTTTCCGTTGGTGATCAAGGAGTTCCGGTGAGTTCATATACGACGAAGTTGAGTTGCGCGTATATGATGAGTTGTGATGCCGTCGGACGTGAAGCGTCGTTTGGTAAGTTGTGTCAACAACGACAAAGGAAAGATGTAAAGATATGGCAGGTGAACAGTTGTGTCTCCCTGTGTGCGAGCAACCGATGAGAAGACGGAGATCAACGTGAAGATGGACGCGCACCAGTTAAGTCGAGTTCCTGCATGAGGCTATGTGTTTAGTCTGCATGTAGCACGCTAAGATGCGGCAGCGTGGCTGGTAGTCTAGGTAATCGTTGGTTCTAGTCTGCAAGTCGGCATAAGAAGCAAAATATGGTGTTGAGGTGGTGGCGATTCTTGCAAGATGAGAGAAATTGCGGTCCGGTAAGTCGCGTCACCGGAGGCAATCGACGGGACAAGATGAAGAGGTGATCGTCTGCATGTCTCCTCGAGTAAAAAGTCAGATGTTTGGATTAGGGGGTGATTGTTAGGTAATCCAAACATAAGTTGGTTTTAACTAGGTAAGTTCTAGTTATGTGCAAGCTAGCAGTCTACGTGAGACACAGGGTTGAGTCCAGTTAGGAAGTGATCAGCGCTGCCGTGTAATTAGATTAGGTAAGTTTTAGTTAAGTTTCCTAGTCCTATACATCTGTGGCTATTGCCTTGTGTTGGCGAAGTATGTGTCCGTATAGGTCAAGGAAGTCTTGGTTGTGTCGGTTTGATGGTTAGGTCCTAGCGTGTATATATGCACGTATAGGGCTGCTAAGATTTGAACCGAAGAGAAACTCAGAACATAGAAATAAAGAGAGGAAATAGAAGGTGCGAGACACACCTTTGGCTACCAGTTCTTGTGCACGTGCGTTCGTGTTATTCTGATGTGATCGATCCTGTGGACGAATTTCCAACACAACACAACCCGAGAAGAAACGCGTTCTTCTACCCATTCTCTCTCGTGCGCGTGCGCGTACGAAACCCTATCCCAGCACCGCAGCCATGGATGGGATCGATGCAGAGCTCGTGCATGCAGGACGAGCGCGCAAGCTGGAAGTGCCCCTGGTGGCTGGCATGCCCATGGCCGTCTCCTCCATCACCTTTGACAAGGACCTCTCCGGTGGTTGCGGCTCCGGCTCCGAATACTTCGTCATTACAACACCTCCATCCCGGCGTCCGAGGACGGCAACGCTGATCTGGTCACCACCAACCCCCGAGTGTGACGCATCGCATCCTACACGGGCATGGGATTGTAACATGGTCCATGTTTCGGTCGCAACACGGGCCATCTTGCAATAGCACACCTATCCTTCTGAGAACTCAGCCTAGGATTCAACATGGTCCACGTTTCACTCAGAGCACAGATCATGTTGCAATCCTGCATGCCTGACACACGGTCCGTGAGTGATGTGCATGGTGGTTGTTGTTTAGTTTGTTAGACACACAAGTGCCAAACAATAGGAGGCGAACAATGAGTAGAATGGATGGAGCAGCCGTCCCACTGTGCTAGCCGCTTAATTCAGTAACATAGGAATCAAAATACTGCTCTCTATTATACAATATAGGTGGGCCATAGCGCGGACGAGCGCGTGTGCTCCTGTTATTTGGGCCAATGAAATAGTGTGTGGCCGGAGGTGGCATTAATTGATCGCTGAAACAGGTGGAGTTTTGAAGACGTAAATTGTTCACATACAAGGCTGGGCCCGTACTATCCACAGCGGGAGTAACATAGATGGTAACATCACACATTTTTAGGCAAAACTGATGATGTGACGAGTAATTAATAAGGAAAAAGAGGCATGTGATAACATAGCTAGTTACTATAACATCACACATACCAAGACAAGATGAGACTACAACCTAATAAATGAAGTGTTTCATGACACCACACATATGTTACTCCCCACTATAGAGGTAATAACGTAGACTAGTAACATATGCATATTACTAGTCTAAGTTACTACCCATTGTGACTAGTCTGACAGTGAAGTGACTACGTTCCGTCGGAACAGGAAGCCAACCTTCCTGGACTGCGGTGCGCAAACGGCCTCGGGGTGAGAAAAAAAAAGTTACCAATTTGAGGCCATTCCTGTCAGGTAGACTCGTCACTGGTGCCCGTGGCATAGCAGAGGTTTGAGAGGAAGAACATGGAATTAGGCATGATAGATTTAATTAATTATTGCTTTCCTTCATCTTACACAATGTACACTTTTTAGTGAACGGTAAATGTTTTTGAATTACAATATGAGCACTTTTTAAACACACAATGAACGTTTTCTAAATACACAATGATTGTGATGAAACACTTTTTAATGCACAATGAACATTTTTTAAATACACAATGAACGGTTGTCTAATGTGTGATGAACACCTTTTAAAAAGTGTGGACACAACTTCAAAAATGCTAATGTAATTGTAAAAAGTGTTAACACACAATGACATTATTTTCATGAACATTTTTTAAATATACTATAATTTTTTTATGAGTGACATTTTTTTAAATACATGACAAACTTTTTACAAAAGACTCTGAATAAAATATGAACAAGTTTTAAAGACGAGATGAACATTCGTAACACATGATGAACATTTGTTTGTTATGGGTATAAACGTATTTTTCAAAATAAACATGAACATTTTTGTATCCATAACCATTTTTTATGCACGTGAACATTTTTTAAAACATGTATTTTACACAAAGAGCAATGAAAACACATAAATGTAAAAAAAAGGTAAAAGAAAGAAAAAAATAGTGCTCGCTCCGCTCTTTTTTACGTTGTGCGTTCCTAGCATTTTCTTTGTCAGAGGAAGTGTCTCTAGCATTTTGGCTCCTTAAGAAATGATTGTGAGATGTAAACCATCGAGAAGCGGTCTGCCGGACGTCAGTTTTGCTGTCTTGGATGCCGTTATCATGGGAGGCAACTACAGCACGTCACGTCTGCAGTGAACGATCGAAACTCAGCTGTGCTGCTGTGCATGTGGGTTTGCACGAGGGAATACTTAATTTACGCGCTGCCTACACCCACGGACCATATCCCCGTACGAACGTGTGCTCGCCGATTCCATGAGCACGCGAGCCCGTCCACTCCTATGGATTTTCGGCATGTAACTCTCTATATAGAGGTACCTTATAAAATATTATAGCAAGCCATCCTACTAGCAGAATTAGCAACCAAACTAGACATAATAAAAATTTGGATAAAATAATATATTACGCTTCACATAATAATAAGTCATAACAGAACTTTAGAAAAGCAAAAAATGGTGTGCATAGGATGCATCGGGCATCACCTATGGAGTGACAATAAACTAGGTATCACCACCATGGCTAGTTTTCACCTCCATCACCTGGAGCACTGGTTTTTTCCACCTAATTGAAATAAAAGAAAATCAAATGACAAAGATGTATGAAAATAAAAGAAAATCAAATGACAGAGATGTATGAAACAGAAGAAAATAATTACATGTCTTTTTTAAAAGTTCATTGTTATGTTAGACCATTTTTGCAAATATGTGTGTGTGTGTGTGTGTGTGTGTGTGTGTGTGTGTGTGTGTGTGTGTGTGTGTGTGTGTGTGTGTGTGTGTGT
Organism: Triticum aestivum; assembly: GCF_018294505.1. Classification (NCBI taxonomy): domain Eukaryota; kingdom Viridiplantae; phylum Streptophyta; class Magnoliopsida; order Poales; family Poaceae; genus Triticum; species Triticum aestivum. The sequence continues at coordinate 513,290,834 of NC_057808.1, read as the reverse complement.
GTGTGTGTGTGTGTGTGTGTGTGTCTGTGTAACACACGTGAACCTCATGATAAAACTATTGTCCCATTCGACAACAGAATTGTTGATTCATCTGGCATGCCATTATTCACCTTTTTATTCATTAAAATACAGTTTGGTCAAGGAAAAACTAAATGCACACAATTACAACATCTCTTTTTGAAAACTCCATAAATCTACAACAGAACACTTAATGTGCATTGCTCAACAAGCCCTTCCTCTACTCTTTGTTAGTTAATATACCCATTACTAGCTCTTCTAGTTAGTCTTATCACAGACTGCAAACAACTACAACATCTCTCTTCAAGAAAACTCAATAACACTAGGCAATTGAGTTGCTAACCAGATTGAACATTGAATATTGTTTTGAAAGATAGAGTTTGCTTTGGCCATTAATAAAAATGATCGTTGTTTTACAATACTATCTCTTGATGTACATCGTTAAAAAAAGGCTTTACCGGCTGCATTAATAAACATGAAATGCATAAGATCCATCAAAAAAGGTATACAGTTCAGGTGGAGTATATTATGTTGTGATGGTGTAATGTATATTAAATCAAGTGCAAGAGAAAATATATAATTTTCTCATCCACCAATTGCATTCATTTTATACTCACATGCGGGCACATGTACCATACAAATGTGAAAATGCATCTACACTTATATGCAAACATGAACATAGAAGTAGGTTGATTTCAAACTCTATCAATCAGCACTACCATATATATAAGCTATAAAGGCTTAACTGATGTGACATTTCAAAATCCACCTCCCAGTGTATAGGTGCAAAACCATTTCTGTTTGATTTAATTTAGAGGGCTAGCTATTCCTTAAATTCAAGAAGATTATAGAGTGAGTTATGTTTTCATCAATCTCTACCAGGAGTATTTGCGTATTTTGCATCTGAAGTTCCCAGCTGAACTTTTAGGTAATGGATGCATGCAATTTGTATCCATGTCTCACAATGTGGTCACCACATAATTTTTTCTAAGATCTGTCTACACAACCATGTCGCAAATGTAGAACCTCAATTCTTTATGAAAAATACATTATACAAGAGGAGATAATATATACTTCAATAGTTGATATAAGTAGTACTATTTATGATTAAAAGGTAAAAAATATGTAAGAAGGTTCACAAAGTGTGTAAAACAGCAATTAGACTGTATATGACTTGAATCTACTACAAACAATCTAGGAGGTTTATATTCAAAATGATATTCCTCCTATAAAAATCGAGATTCATATGAAACCACCAAGAGTGTGCTACCTACATTAATTTAAACTAGACAACCGCCAATCATGTACAAATCTTGAATTAACATTTTGGCAGTGTACTTAAACAGACTTGCACCCACTGCTAGTAGAAGCGTTCTTTGAAATTAATAATTGTAGAATAATGTAGGTGACCGTCTTATAGTAAAATAATAAAACTGAAAGATACACAATGTGTTAATTGAAGATATGCTAAGTGTCTTTGCAACATATTAGGTGGCATATAAAAGGATAGCCATGCGTCTGTTGGAAAAATCAGCATAACCAAATCCGATCATCATTTCTCATACAGTTTATTGAGTTATATAGGACCCTTTAAACTAAATGTGAATAATATATAAATTATATTTTGGGAAACCACACATATATTACATTCTATGGATCAAGGGCCCCTCATTATCATGTACCAAGTTATACATTAATTATAAGAAGTCATTTGAAATAACACACGTGATCCGGGAATACCAAATATCCCATTTTCTATTCATTTCCCTTGGGAGTATTTAATTGTGTCTCCTTTTCCCACCTGCACCTAAGACACCTAATCCCATATGTTCTTGAAATAGGTCAAGAAAAAGAATCAAGTACCCCATATGACTATCAGAGGAAATTTATCAATTAGTCAGACAAGTATATATTGACCTAACAAGCCTTTGGATTAAACACAAACTAGATGTAGGTGCCATAGTGTAACCACATAACATGAACCATGCATTGATATAGTGTATATATTGACCTAACAAGCCTTTGGATTAAACACAAACTAGATGTAGGATCCTCTAATACCTTTAAAAAAAGCAAAGTAGTTAATGTAATAATACACTAGAAAAAATAGCACAATGCCATGTATGGAAACAATTTCTTTTAAATTATATTAGACATATGTCATGTAGAGAACATATTATGTAATGGAGCTGTGAACATCTACAAGCAGATGGCTAATTCCTTTAAGAACATAAATTATTAAGCTAGATATGTAACCACAAGGTTCCCATGAACAGGCAGACCAGTTCCTTTGATTTCCCAGCCTCTTGGCCCTAGCTCCTCACAAAACTTTTCCTATTTAATTAGAAATATCTAATTGAATGGTAGGGTCTCTTCCTTATCCCACAGAACAAAATATGTAGGTCTCTCCAAAACATTCTAGCCATGATGTGCATAAAACCTAAGACATGCTGGCCAGTTGATGGATAAGCAAATGCTTTATCAACATAAACCACCCACAAAATTACTATATATATATAGTAGCTATGTGTTGTCTACATAGGTTTACTATAAAGTAAGGGTACATAGTTGTTGAATAGAAGGCGGAGTAGGGATAAACATCGAACAGGAGCTCACCCGTTTCAACCACTCGTAATGATGTCTGAACTCTAATCTAATCATGAAGACACCTCGTTCTACTGCCCGCAAGTGAATGGGATCCAACTCCTCGAAGAACGCAATGACCTGCGATCAAGATTCAAAGTTTAATGAAATTGTCTAATATTAAATAATATTGGTAGGTTCTGAAATATATGTAATGTCAGAAATTTTTTCACTAGATTAAAATATACTTCATGACAAGGTTAAATTAGATTAAAAATTATTTTAAGTGGATTTTGGTAGAACAAAATCTGAAGGTACTCTACATCAAAATGGAAGATCACATCTTAATCATTCTCGTATCGGCATCGCCACCATTCTCGTACCAGACATCAACATGGAAGGAAAGGCATTGTTGAGTCTAAAAACAATACGGTGAATCCAGGCGCAACCATCCCACAAAAACAACTTGACGAATTTGCCAATCAAAGCGGCCAAACCCATACAAGCATCCTTAGCCGGCGTGAGAAGAAAGTCATTTTGAAAAGATTTTCTAGTAGAACAGGTTGATGTCATCCATCATTTCTCTGGATGCGTGCTTGTATTACTCTATCAATTGCTATTGTCTAACACATATACATCATACTACCTTGTGTCTCCTTCAATCCATCTAACCTTCTTACCCAACTCTGTGACGTGTGGAACATATAGAGAGAAGGCCCCATAACAAAGTGACTAGTGGGTGTGTTTGAAGTCAAAAGGTAGTATTACATCGACCCATCCATGCTTTTCAGTTCGATTATATAGTTTGTATCAGCTATATGTTTTCAACCAAATATGTGATTCACAAAATGTTAGGATAGAAGCATGCATGATATTTGAATCTTCAAAACAAGACCAGTTTTGAACACTTATCAAAAAATAAAAATAAAATTATGAAACAATATTGAGCATGTATGAAACTAGTTCATTTGTGCTTCATTGTATTTTTACATTATTAATTATTATTTTCATTACAGGTTTTCATTCCTTTTTCATTTCGGGTTTCAGAATTATTTCATTTCTATTTTTTAGAGTATTCAAATAAGTTTTTATATCATTTTGTTAAATTATCTTTCATGGTTGGGCTAGGCTCTAAAAGTGTTCTTTTCACATATTTCTATATGATTTAATTTCCATGTCATTGCAAGTTTTACATATTTTCATATATTCCCTTTGGCAGGTTTTTGTATTTGTTTCAGTCCACAATGCATTATATTTCATCTCAGATTTGATATAATTTTCATTATAGTTTACTACATTCCCTGTTGCATGTTTTCATTATTTGTTCACTTCATTTTCCTTAATGTATCATCATGTATTTCACATAAGGTTCATTATGATATCAAATTGTAATTTAAACTTCTTCAAAACATGTCAAGATTAATCTTGTTTTAAATATTTAAATGTCACGAACACAAATCTGCAAACAGATTGTAAATCGGATCATTGATTCGAATGTTAAAGTGTTCTAAATTTTAGGATCAATATAGAAGTATGTGTGGATGGACCTTGGGGTGAAAGAATAAAATATATTGAGTACAACAAAAGTTTTGCACCTAAATAGTGGGTGGTTCTGCAGCAAGAAAGGAGAAATAACATATGATAAAGAAAAAGAATGAAATACTTCGTATCTGATATGTGTACATGAACACATCGCACATTTCAATTGGCTAGCAAGACACCGGTAGAAACCGGCTCGGCTAGAATATTCTTCCTCCAGAGTCATTACCCTCTATAACATCTGGTGTCTCCGTCACTAGAAGACTCTTTGTATCCAGGTGAAATTCTAGCAAGTTGTTGCACTTCCCGGTCATCCAAAACACAGCGGCTCCGTTCCGGGCCACGCGCTCGGCTTTGAATTGAACAAGCACCTCGCGCTCACGGTGGATGTTGGGCGGCCGCCCCAGCTTCCAGTCACAGAGCTATAGATGAACACAAAGGTGTGGATGGGCGCCATCCATGGGCGGTGCCAGCAGCCAACATGCATTTAGCCCTGTACTCGTTGTACGCGAAGACGACGTGGGTTGATGACGACTGGCATTGATTGGAGTCGTAGACCAGCGCCGCACCGCAGCTCTGTCCTCGGAGGAAACTAGGCACGACAGAATGAGGTTATGCTCGCCGGTTAGTGGATCCAACACACGGAGCTTGCCTTGGTTGTCGTTGTTGCTCGTGGCTTGAAGGAGCACGTGGCCGTGGGTGTAGCCTTAGCCGCGGTAACCGGGCAGTGGGCGACCATAAGAGGCCAACGGTGGGGCGTGGATATTCATTGCGCCCGATGTGGTGGGAATGAAGTTGAGCCAACGGTGGATGTCGTCGGGGTAGAGACCGAAGAGTGGTGGGATGTTGTGGTGGGCCTTGCGGAAAGAGCGGATGAAATCCTCCTCATCGTGGTGATATGCCCCGCCGCATTTGGTTGGGCGAGAAGACAAAGGCGAGGGCTCTGGGCTCTAGCGGGATGCACCGTCCATAAGGTGCTTGGTGGCTGCGTCGGTAGGGTAGGCTGGTAGCTGGCGTCGAGACTCTCATTCTCCATGCCAGCGGTTATCAAGGGATAGGGCTTGAGACTATCGAGGAAGATGAAGGAGGAGGGCATAATTGAGATCTTACGCAAGGCAAAAACCGAGAAAGAAACGCAGGGCTGTCTGAACAAGTGGAGAAGGCACTGGCTAAGGCTCTCATGTGCCACGAATAGCTCGACAGCTTTGTATTCCGGGCAAAGTTTTAAATGCGACGCGTGGTAGTTACACTCTATTCGTTTTTGTGTTTCCTTTCATGTACACACGCAAGAAAAATATTGCCATCTGTTTCTCCAAAGTAAGACTTGAAACTTATCAACAAACAGAAGAACTACAATGTTCACAAAAATCTCAATCTTTCGTGTTGATCATAAATATCTCAAAAGTAAATTTTACGAAAAAGTTCTACTGCTTCAAGTTTTTATGGAGTACTATAAGTTGAGGAAGCGGTCTTCTTCGACCCTGTATCATCCCCACTTGGACGATTCTCAGTGGGACTAGGGTCCATGTCGCGGCCAACCCTTTCTCCGTGTCCTCCAACATGTATCCTCCATCATCCGACTCATGGTAGCAGCCAAGCCTCTGTATTTCCCTTCATCCTCCTTGAACATTCTTTCACTCTTGCTGCTTCTTCCCCGAGCATGGTGTCCCCCATTGACGCGGGTCAGGTGCCTTCGGCAGTGGTCGAGGCCAGCTCAGACATGGCTTTGACAACGTAGTTTGCTACGGAATCCAAACAATGTGTTGGTTCGTGGCTATATATCACCGGTGGCCTCCGCGTTGCACCAGGTTCATCCATCCATCGCTAATCCGCACAAGTCTGAGCTGCGCCAACAAAATTGTCGTTACGCACATGCAGGAGGCTTGTAAATGGTAACTAAGGTTGGTCCTTGAGTCTGGAGCGGTGGCTCCAAATGTTGGGTGTTGTAGTACCCTAGCAGTAGGTACAGACATGTGGGTGCTAGTGAGATGTCTCGACCATGAGTGCAGCGAGGTGGTAGTCGTTCGTTGTGTTGGAGTCATTGTGTAAATAGTCCTGTTCAGATCTTGTGGATGAAAAAGAAAAAAAATGCAAAAATGTACTTCCATAATTAAGTATGAAACCTTGGTGATGTACTATATAACACATAACTTGGTCCAAGTTTGTTCCGCATCATAAGTATAGATTTCTAGTGCAATGCCGAGGAAGGTATCATGCAAGAAACCATTGTGAAACGAATACCAGGAATCAACATGTGTGACAAATGATCATCACACACGTTAGAAACGGAACTGTGTGTTATGTGTTTAGCCGCGGATAAATGTGTCAGAGTCATGTGTGATGCTACATCTATCACATTTGATTAAAAGGCACTCCCCCCACGCCGCCATCTCTCTCTATTTCGGGTTATATCCATGTCCTTGAATACATGTTCCTAACATTAACTAGTTTTTCTACTACCTAGTTGCTTGCTTCGTCAAGATGTGTAAGTTGCACTTCTCGCGAAACTGAAGTTCGAACATTCACATTTTTAGTTATTCTAGGATAGAAATATCAATATCTAATATAATTGTACCTATTGTATGGAAGGTTGATTTGGGAGAAGTACCGATCCGTCTCAAGATTAACTCAAGTTGTCTAGACTCTTAGTTGCTCATGGACACACCCGGTTAGTTCCGTCTGGAAGAAAACGGTGTCCACTTCCTCTAAGACCCGTATCACCTATACTTCAATTACCCATGTCAAAGAACATTTTATGTGTTTCGCATCTCAAGTTCCCAACTAGACTTCTATGTAATGCATGCAATTTGTATCCATTTTTTACAATTAGGTCACCCCAGAATTTTTCTATGCTCTAGCTACACAACCATGTCACAAATGAAGAACCTCAGTTGCTTATGAAAAAGTACACAATATACCAGGACGACATAATATATAATTCAATAGTAGATATAAGATACTATTTAACAGATATAGATTATGTAATAAGGTTCTCAAGCCACATAACGTTAACCATGCCCTGATAGTGATCCATCAATATATATAGCAAGGTTCCTCTAAAAACTCAGATAAATAAATAATAGTTAATTTAATAATACAACAGAAAAATAACACAATACCAAGTACAGAAGCAATTTGTTCAAAATCATATTAAACACAATGGTGCAATGGAAATCTACAAACAAATGGCTGATTATTTCCCTTGAACTGGTAGTCCAGGTCCTATGTTTTCCCTGCCTCTTGGCCTAGCTTACATAACTTTTCCTATTTAATTAGAAATATCTAATCGAATGCCAGGTCTATGCCTTATCCTAGAAAACTAAGTGTGTAGGTCTCTCCATAACGTTCTAGCCATGATGTGCATAAAATCGAAGACATGCTGGTCACTGCATGGACAAGAAAATCCTTGATCAACATAAACTGCCCAATCTAAACCACTATATATAATAGCTATATATGTGTTATCTACATATGTCTACTGTAAAGTAGGGGTACATTACATATCTGTTGTATAGAAGGTGGAGTAGCGGTAAACATGGGACAAGAGCTGGTCCGTTTCAAGCAGTCGCTGATGCTGTCCGGACTCTATGCTAATCTTGAAGACACCCGGTTCTGCTGCCAACTGCAAGAAACTGGAATCCAAGGCGATGACCTGCAATCAAGGTTCAAAGTTTTAACGAATTTGTCCAAAATTTCCGAAATATTTGTATACTCAGAAGTTTGGACCAGATTCAAAATATTTCATAACGAGTTTAAATTATTTAAGTGTATTTTGATTGATCAAAGTCTGACAGACCATGCCTTTGGTTCTGTTACGACGTCGTCATCTGAAAGACCATCCTTGTCATCAGATTACCATACGATCAAATTGGAAGAGCCCATCACAACTATTCATCAACTGCGCAATGGAGCATCAGCATGGAACGGAAAGACATCGTTGAGTTTAATCACGGACCGAGGACGAAGAAGCCGGTGCCGACTTACCCGCAGAGCTTGGTCGGTGTCCGCGTCCGCGTCCATGGCAAGGCCATGACCACGATCGCCGCTGCCTCACGTGGCCACTTTCCTCTTGAGGATTGTTCCCAAGATCTGAGTCGGTGGGATTGGGACGGCACTATCATCATAGCTAACACCAAATACTTCGATCGAATCTTCTTGAACAGAATCTCCTCCGCGACGAATCCATCCGATGCAGGCTGAGGATATGGACCATATTTGTCGGAAATCCTTGGAGTTGGAGAAGCACTGATTGAGATCGGCTGCAATGGGACAATTTAGTTGTCGTTAGCGAAGTGAGGGCAACCCATTTTCTCTTCTTGAAAAGAAAATCCTTGTCTTCCAAGACCACCTTCTCCATGATCCTCTATTCTTCATGCGGTAACTGGGAAGTCGCGTCATGGCTTCATGGGACAGGGTGGCGATCCCTAGACCCGCGGCCCCAATAGTGGTTTCCTGCCATGGTGTCTCGTGGATCTCGGACAGCACGTCATGCTCCGTGATTCTCCATAGGCGTTATTCCACCTTGCGGCCAAGCCTTTTTGCTTTTCAAGGCGTTTCCTCTCCGCTAGCCGCTTGCACGTGAGCTACTCCGCTCCGTGCCGCAGCCACCGAGTTGGGCGTGGTTGGAAATTCACGGTACAGTGAACCGAGGCGCAATCATCCTACGAGAACAACAAAACAAAATTTCTGATCACACCGGCCAAACCCAGCATGTCCTTAGCGAACGCGAGAAGAAAGTCATCGCCCTTTGTAACATCTTGTGTCTCCGTCAATAAGACTCTATGTCTCCAGGTGAAATTCTAGCTATGTTCTAGAACGTTGATACCCTCTCCGGTATCCAGTACATGGCTCACTAGGTACGTGCGAATGGGCGCCATGGGCGGGTGCCAGCGGCCAGGAGGCATGACCTCGATGTACGCGATGACGACGCGGAATGACAATGATTGACAGTCGGGGTGATCGCAGACCAGCCGCAGCTCTGTCCCCAGAGGCCAGAGGAACCGGGCGCCGACGGAACGAGGTTCTGTTTGCCGGTTAATGGATCACACACAAGGAGCTCGCCGTGGCTGACATCCTCCCTGGCGGTGTCGAGGAGCACGAGGCCGTGGGTGCAGTTGTAGCGGTGTAAACCGGAGCTGTCAGCGATGGCATAGACCAACGGCGGGGCAGGAAGATTCATCGCACCTGCCGTGGTGGGAATGAAGTTGAGCAAGCGGTGGATGTCGTTGGAGTAGAGACTGAGTAGTGGTGGGATTTTTTGGTCGGCCTTGTGGAACGAGTGGAGGAAGTTCTCTGTGTGGATGATGCGCCGCCATGCTTTGTAGGACAAGGAGACAAAGGCGATGGCACTGGTCTCCGGCAGGAGGCAGTGCAAGATGTTGTGGAGCAGGTCGTCTGGAAGGTGCTTTGGGTGGTTGCGTCCGTAGGGTAGGATGGGCGCCGGTGTTGAGACGCTCGTTCTCCTTGTCGGCGGTTGCCTAGGGATAAGGCTTGAGACTAGCTAGGAAGATGGAGGAGAAGGAGATAACTGAGATCTCACCCAGGGCAAAACGAAACACGAAAGAAACGCAGGGGTGTATGAACGAATGGAGACGGCGCAGGCTGAGGCTCTCGTGTGCCACAAACAGCTTGGCAGCTTTATCTGCTTGGGAAAATTGGAAATCCTCTTCCTACATGCATATCTTACAAATACTCAAATTGCAAACCTTGCAAACTGTCGTTACATTGAACTACTACGTAAAAGATTTCGTAAAAACTGTACGTACACGAAAGAAACACACTGTACGTAGGAATAGCACTGCGACATGTGGTAGTTACAACCTCTGTTCGATTTTGCGTTTCGTTTCGTGAGTAGATCCGCGAGAAAAATCTCCCCTCCTGTTTCTCCAAACTAAGACTTGAAACTTTTCAACAAAATAAGTACAAATATCTAAAAAATGATTTTTTTTAAGCTCTACCACTTCAAGTTTTTGAGGAGTACTATAGTTCAGGAAGCGATGTGTGTCGTGCCGTCTATGTGGTGTTATGAGATGATTGGTGCGGATATGGCCTTTGGTGTAGCTTGCCAATAGCAGATCTGATTACGTTTTTTCTCGCCTATACATAGTTTTGGTTTCATATGAATTTTCTATTTTACCGGCGTGTTTTTGTGTGAGAGCGTTTGGTGTTGTCTGTGAACATCCTAGCTATACAAAAGGCGGATGTGTGCCCATTGTGTTTGTATCCTCTTGATGCTTCATTTTAAGTTAATAAAATATGCCCTTTATCGAAAAAAGAAAGCAATGTGTTACTCGACCATGTGTCTGTTGACACCAGATTTTGGCATGGTCAAAAACACAATTAAGATGGCCTCAAATGAAAAAGTGCTCAAAGCGAGAAAGTTCTGTATCGTCAAAAGGACAAAATTTGATATTTGGGCCATAGCCATTCGATATCATCTCTAAGGCCAAAGTTGTGTTTGAAGTACTCAGATTTTGTATTCAGAACACTATTTGCCTGATTACGCCCCCAAGCGGCCTCGTATGGAAAAATAATGTACACGGATTGTCTTCGTCTCGTTGAAACGATCGATTATGATATAAAAATCGTTCCAATCCGAGTTCGTGTACAAAAGTTAGAGCCATCGGAATACACCTCTGTCAGGAGGCAAAAAATGGCGCGCCCCACCAGACACCCTGTCTGATGGGTAGCGCGAATAATAGCCTGTTTTGCGCGAGCGATTTGATCCTTAAGATAACCTCTGATCAAAAAATGTTCAACATGAAAGTTGTTCGCCTTGTTGAAACGATCAAGATGGCTTTTGGACTCGTTTCCATCCGAGGTCGTTTACCATCACAAAAAAGACCCGCAAGGTGCAGCCAGTTTAAACCGAACAGTTTTGGAAAGTTCGGACAAAACCAATCCGAATTTGACTAGAGTTTTGGACGTGAATCCAAGCCTTTTCCTTGCATGGGAAGTCCAGCCGCCTCTTATATACCTAATGGGTGACGGCCTATTGAACAACACACAATCGATCAAATCATCTACCACTTTTTACCTTTACTTTTATCCTTTCCCTTGTTCTTCTTCTTCCTCGTTCTTCATTCGTTCTTCGTTTGCAGGGCGGCGAACCTCGAGGCCCTAGGGGTGATCAGGTTGACCTAGGGCAGCCCATAGCCGCCACGTGCCCTGACGGGGTCCCTCTCGGGCGTGTGGGGTTTCGGGTCTTCAAAAGCGCCCGCCAGATTGCTTGCGTACCGCGCTTCCGGACGGGTCTCCTTCGACGTGAGCTGCGGTGCATCACCCCCAGCGTCGAGGGTACACGGTGATGTGTTCGTGTGCGAACACACTTTTTGACGACTCCGCTGTGGCCATGCTACTACTAGTTATTCGTCCAATTACCCTCAAACATCATATGCTACACCTCATGCTACTAACTTTTTGGCACCATACGCAACTGTTGATATCCATAATTTGGCTCCGCACCTTCACGGTCATGGCCGAATAAGTGAAACTTCTGCAGGAGCACAAATGCCTTCACCTACTACCGTGGTATATCATGTCCCCCCCTGCACAATTACAGAATTTTGGCAACATCTCATTACCGAAAGATTCTAAAAGCATCAGGGGGCAACCATATCCAGACTGGGTAGTTGAGAATAACCTTACATTCTCTTAGGATTTGTGCAACTCTATTTGCTAGGAACTAATGGAAGGTGGGAAGGCTCATGATTTTGCTGCTGTAAAAGCTAGAGTTATGCAAATGATGCAGTCGCCCAGTGGTGTGCCATCCAGTGTACCACCTAAACAATTGCAGAGTTTCGGCACCTCATTGTCGAAAGAGTCTCAAAGTATTGGGGGGCAATCTCATGAGGAGTGGATGGAAATTGAGATGAAAAGGTTCAAAGCTCGCCAAGCTGAGATGTGGGCTAAAATTAGACAAGAGCGAGAAGCCTTGCAAATTCAAAAAGATAAAGGTATTGATTCAGGTAACAAAGAAAATTCAGTTATTGAAAAAGCCGAATCGAGTAGTATATATTCTGAGTCCATCAAATCCAAAGAAGCAAGCATTACTGAGAAAGGGCATGGAAAGCATAGCAAGACAGTCCTTGATTTTTTCTGAAGTTAATGGAACATACTTCCTGCCCAATGAGTTTCGTGCCATAGAAATTGAAAAGCTTCAAGGACAAGAGCAAGTAGCCGAACAAAGTTCGGTCGACAAAGATCTTCAAATTTATGATGCACGAAATCAAGAAGAAAATTGTGACATGGTGTTGGGAAGCCATCCAGAAGCAAAGCACAATATTATTCATCATATGCAATCATCATGCTCTCCCAACATATTTGAAGAGGTATGTCTAGCAAGTAATTTACCTATTTTCAGACTTGGTCACAACTTTATAGTTGATGCATCTATTAGAAAAATTCTCATAAGTAATTTTCAAAGACCAATGAAGAAGGGCAATTTACTTGTTAGCAATAAAATTGTTACTAAGCATATCGGTCAATATATTGTACCATTCAAAGAGACCGATAGTGACTTATTACTGTAGCCCAAGCTTTTCCCATTGCTTTATTTAAAGTTCATATCTAATTGGGTAGCTTTGCTTGTTTCATACTTGGCTTACACTTGGTCTCAATTGAGGCATGTATGCTCTAACTATTTTTGTTTCGGAAACCTAAAGCCAAGGTTAAATTCTTTTGAGAAAACCGATGCTAGTATCATATCTTACCCAAAGACATCGGAGATAGAGTGCAAAACACAATGCATAGCCGAATGGGGTGATGCGAAATCCGAACCATTCGTTTGCTTAACTCCAAAGCCGTTCTCACAACAAGATCGTCTGGAAAGTAAAAAGTATACCTTTGATTCAAACATGTGTGATCAAATCTTTGATTTGTTGTTGAGAAATAATTATATTAGAATTCTTGATCACCATGTTGAGCCATCTGTCCAGGGACGAATGTATTTTAAGTTGCATGATTCGTCCAAGCATAATTTTGAGGATTGCAACATGTTTCGTCAAAAAATTAAATCGGCCACTGATAAAGGACGATTGAAATTTGTTGAGATACCAAAAGATGACCAGTCTATTCCGATTGGTCCCGATGGCAAAAAGTTTTTGCATCGGCTGCTTCAAGCCGATCCACTTAAAGAGAAGGTAAAAACTGCAGGTGATGAGATCAAGCTTTCAAGTAAAAAAGTTCCAGAAGAGCATAATGAACATAATCTTGAGGGCGGGAATTCCATCGAAGCTACAATAAAGACGCCAAGGACTGGGGGGCAACAAGCAAATACAATGATCGACGAAAGCAAACCAAAAGAAAACAAAGGCCGAAATAAGGGCAAGTGTAAGAGATCAAAAATCACCTTCGCTGAACTATTGGATAAATATCAAAAGAAGCATGAAGAGAAGAATACTTACCGGCCAAATCATGCAAAGAAACCAAGATCACATCCAAGGCGCAAATATGAGGATTGGTATTGGCAAAGTGAGAATTTTAATGCAACATATTTATATCCTTATTTTGGGCCGCCAATGCCAATGTCGTCATGGATGCCTCCCTATGCTCATATAGATCCATATCCATCATGGGACAGGTATGATACAAGGGCACATTCTCCATCTTATTTTAGACCATCTCACCAATATTATGCAGCTCCGAGAATATCAACATTTGAACAATCACATGTTAAAGATCGTTTCAATCATAAGGAATCGGTTCAGAGCTCAAGGAAGAAGAAAGAGGTGGTCAAGCAAGTTTACCGTGTTAAAAGAGATGGTTGATACGTCTCCAACGTATCTATAATTTTTGATTGCTCCATGCTATATTATATTCTGTTTTGGACATTATTGGGCTTTATTATACACTTTTATATTATTTTTGGGACTAACCTATTAACCGGAGGCCCAGCCCAGAATTGCTGTTTTTTGCCTATTTCAGAGTTTCGCAGAAAAAGAATATCAAACGGAGTCCAAACGGAATGAAACCTTCGGGAACGTGATTTTCGGAACGAACGTGATCCAGAGGACTTTTACCCTACGTCAAGACATCAACCAGGAAGCCACGAGGTAGGGGGGCGCGCCCTCCACCCTCGTGGGCCCCACGTTGCTCCACCGATGTACTTCTTCCTCCTATATATATCTACGTACCCCCAAACTACCAGAGACGGAGCAAAAAACCTAATTCCACAGCCGCAACCTTCTGTACCCGTGAGAACCCATCTTGGGGCCTATTCCGGAGCTCCGCTGGAGGGGGCATCGATCACGGAGGGCTTCTACATCAACACCATAGCCTCTCCGATGAAGTGTGAGTCGTTTACCTCAGACCTTCGGGTCCATAGTTATTAGCTAGATGGCTTCTTCTCTCCTTTTGGATCTCAATACAATGTTCTCCCCTCTCTCGTGGAGATCTATTTGATGTAATCTTCTTTTGCGGTGTGTTTGTTGAGACCGATGAATTGTGGGTTTATGATCAAGTTTATCTATGAACAATATTTGAATCTTCTCTGAATTCTTTTATGTATGATTGGTTATCTTTGCAAGTCTCGTCGAATTATCAGTTGTGTTTGGCCTACTAGATTGATCTTTCTTGCAATGGAAGAAGTGCTTAGCTTTGGGTTCATTCTTGCGGTGTCCTTTCCCGGTGACAGTAGGGGCAGCAAGGCACATATTGTATTGTTGCCATCGAGGATAACAAGATGGGGTTTATATCATATTGCATGAGTTTATCCCTCTACATCATGTCATCTTGCTTAAAGCGTTACTCTGTTCTTATGAACTTAATACTCTAGATGCATGCTGGATAGCGGTCGATGTGTGGAGTAATAGTAGTAGATGCAGGCAGGAGTCAGTCTACTTGTCTCGGACGTGATGCCTATATACATGATCATACATAGATATTCTCATAACTATGCTCAATTCTGTCAATTGCTCAATAGTAATATGTTCACCCACTGTAAATACTTATGCTCTTGAGAGAAGCCACTAGTGAAACCTATGGCCCCCGGGTCTATTTTCCATCATATTAATCTTCCAACACTTAGTTATTTTTGTTGCTTTCTATTTTACTTTGCATCTTTATCATAAAAATACCAAAAATATTATCCTATCATATCTATCAGATCTCACTCTCGTAAGTGACCGTGTAGGGATTGACAACCCCTTATCGCGTTGGTTGCGAGGATTTATTTGTTTGTGTAGGTGCGAGGGACTCGTGCGTGGCCTCCTACTGGATTGATACCTTGGTTCTCAAAAAATGAGGGAAATACTTACGCTACTTTGCTGCATCACCCTTTCCTCTTCAAGGGAAAACCAACGCAGTGCTCAGGAGGTAGCAAGAAGGATTTCTGGCGCTGTTGCCAGGGAGGTCTACGCAAAAGTCAACATACCAAGTACCCATCACAAACCCTTATCTCCCGCATTACATTATTTTCCATTTGCCTCTCGTTTTTCTCTCCCCCACTTCACCCTTGCCGTTTTATTCGCCCTTCTTCCATTCGTCCTTTTGTTTGCTCGTGTTGCCATGTGCCTTCTATATGCTTGCATCTTCGCTTGCTGAAAATCTATTGATATGGATCCACTTAAAGTGTTCTACTTGGATCATCTTCGATCCTTATGCGCTCGTGCTGAAACCCCAACTAGCCTAGTTGATGGGAAATCTTTAGATGAGCATGCTCATTTTGTGCGTCACCGTTTGTCTGAAAAAGGGAGACTCTTATGGAATCAAATAAACAAATTGATGTGTTATGCTTGGAATCTCTGTGAAATTTATGATTTTACTTGTTGCTCTGAAAACATTAAGAAACACCTTCCCTACCAATGTGAGTTTAATGATAATGAAATCTTATCTTCTTATGCAAAGGGTGTTTATAGTTACTACGATATCAAACAAATTGAAGAATTTGTTGCTTTTAAGGGTGCTTATGAAGTTGCTTCTTTGATTGAAAAGTATGATATTACTCTCTACGAATCTGAAATTTTTGACATACTTAAATATTGCTATGAAAACTATGCTCATAATGTCTATGTCAAAGAATTTATTGAGACAATGACCGTTGCTTTGGAAGAAAATAATGATATCCATGAATCTATAGATAATGATGATTCCGATGATTTGGTTGAAATATCCCTTGATGAACATGATGCTTTCTATTCTTGTGGCCATGATGCCAATCTTTATAAAGATGAATTTGCTATAGTTCCTTATGTTAAACATGAGATCGTTGCTATTGCACCCATACTTGATAGTTCCTTCGATGAAAAGCATGATTGCAATGATGTTATTATAAATTCTCTTGATGTCAATTGTGCTAATAATATGCAAAACCCTAAGCTTGGGGATGCTAGTTTCTATGTCTACTACTTGTTGCAATGATCATGATTGGGGTGATTCCTCTTATAATCTTGAAAATTTATTTAAGCCCCATGATGAATATGAGATTGATAATAGTGTTTACAATATTATCGAAAGTGTCAACTTTAGATCCCACATATTTGGAGAATGTTCAATCTTATGGTATTTTTGATAAAAGTGGGTTTGGAGAGGTCATGACTTTAGTTAATGTTAACCCCACTATTTTGGAAGAGTGTCAACTTTGCATGCATGTGGATCGTGTTAAGAATATGTTTTGTGATAGCTATATTGTTGAATTTGCTTATGATCCTACATGTAATTATTATGAGAGAGGAAAATATGGTTGTAGAAATTTTCATGTTACTAAATTACCTCTCGTTATGTTGAGATTGCTATTGTTTCTTTCCGCTTCCTTGCATATGCTAGTTTTTGCTTGCCTTAATAATTTGTTTGCCTACAAGATGCCTATGCATAGGAAGTATGTTAGACTTAGATGTGATTTCCACATGTTTTATGATGCTCTCTTTGTGTTTCAATTACTATCTTTTATGTGAGCATCATCGAAATCTCAATGCCTAGCTAGGGGCGTTAAACGATAGCGCTTGTTGCGAGGCAACCCAATTTTATTTTTAGTTTTTTTTTTGCTTTTTGCTTCTGTTCAAGAATAAATATTAGATCTAGCCTCTGGTTAGACTTGTTTTTATGTTTTAATTAGTGTTTGTGCCAAGTTAAACCTATAGGATCTTCTTGGATGATAGTTATTTGATCTTGCAGAAAATTCCAGAAACTTTCTGTTCACGAAAATAATTGTTAAAAATCACCAGAACGTGATAAAATATTGATTCCAATTTCTGCTGATCAATAAACAAATTTTCTAGGTCGTCCTATTTTTCCTGAATTTTTGGAGTTCCAGAAGTTTGCGTTAGTTCCATAGTACTACAGACTGTTCTGTTTTTGACAGATTCTGTTTTTCGTGTGTTGTTTGCTTATTTTGATGAATCTATGGCTAGTAAAATAGTTTATAAACCATAGAGAAGTTGGAATACAGTAGGTTTAACACCAATATAAATAAAGAATGAATTCATTACAGTACCTTGAAGTGGTGTTTTGTTTTCTTTCGCTAACGGAGCTCACGAGATTTTCTGTTAAGTTTTGTGTTGTGAAGTTTTCAAGTTTTGGGTGAAAGATTTGATGGATTATGGAACAAGGAGTGGCAAGAGCCTAAGCTTGGGGATGCCCATGGCACCCCAAGATAATCTAAGGATACCTAAAAGCCAAAGCTTGGGGATGCCCCGGAAGGCATCCCCTCTTTCGTCTACTTCCATCGGTAACTTTACTTGGGGCTATATTTTTATTCACCACATGATATGTGTTTTGCTTGGAGCGTCTTGTATGATTTGAGTCTTTGCTTTTTAGTTTACCACAATCATCCTTGCTGTACACACCTTTTGAGAGAGACACACATGATTCGGAAATTATTAGAATACTCTATGTGCTTCACTTATATCTTTTGAGCTATATAGTTTTTGCTCTAGTACTTCACTTATATCTTTTAGAGCACGGTGGTAAGTTTTGTTTTATAGAAACTATTATTCTCTCATGCTTCACTTAGATTATTTTGAGAGTCTTAAATAGCATGGTAATTTTCTTAAATGATCCTAATATGCTAGGTATTCAAGTCTAGTAAAAACTTTCTTATGAGTGTGTTGAATACTAAGAGAAGTTTGATGCTTGATGATTGTTTTGAGATATGGAGATAGTGATATTAAAGTTGTGCTAGTTGAGTAGTTGTGAATTTGAGAAATACTTGTGTTGAAGTTTGCGAGTCCCGTAGCATGCACGTATGGTGAACGTTATGTAACAAATTTGAAACATGAGGTGTTCTTTGATTGTCCTCCTTATGAGTGGCGGTCGGGGACGAGCGATGGTCTTTTCCTACAAATCTATCCCCCTAGGAGCATGCGCGTAGTGCTTGGTTTTTGATGACTTCTAGATTTTTGCAATAAGTATGTGAGTTCTTTATGACTAATGTTGAGTCCATGGATTATACGCACCCTCACCTTTCCATCATTGCTAGCCTCTTCGGTACCGTGCATTGCCCTTTCTCACCTTGAGAGTTGGTGCAAACTTCGCCGGTGCATCCAAACCCCGTGATATGATACGCTCTATCACACATAAACCTCCTTATACCTTCCTCAAAACAGCCACCATACCTACCTATTATGGCATTTCCATAGCCATTCCGAGATATATTGCCATGCAACTTTCCACTGTTTCGTTTATCATGACACATTCATCATTGTCATATTGCTTTGCATGATCATGTAGTTGACATAGTATTTGTGGCAAAGCCACCATTCATAATTCTTTCATACATGTCACTCTTGGTTCATTGCATATCCCGGTACACCGCCTAGAGTCATACTTTGTTCTCGTATCGAGTTGTAATCATTGAGTTGTAAATAAATAGAAGTGCGATGATCATCATTTTCTAGAGCATTGTCCCAAGTGAGGTAAAAAAAGAAAGGCCATAAAAAAAGAGAAGGCCCAAAAGAGAGAGAGAGAGAGAGAGAGAGAGAGAGAGAGAGAGAAAGAGAGAAGGGACAATGCTACTATCCTTTTTACCACACTTGTGCTTCAAAGTAGCACCATAATCTTCATGATAGAGAGTCTCTTGTTTTGTCACTTTCATATACTAGTGGGAATTTTTCATTATAGAACTTGGCTTGTATATTCCAACAATGGGCTTCCTCAAATGCCCTAGGTCTTCGTGAGCAAGCAAGTTGGATGCACACCCACTTAGTTTCTTTTGTTGAGCTTTCATATATTTATAGCTCTAGTGCATCCGTTGCATGGCAATCCCTACTCCTTGCATTAACATCAATCTATGGGCATCTCCATAGCTCATTGATTAGCCTCGTTGATGTGAGACTTTCTCCTTTTTTGTCTTCTCCACATAACCCCCATCATTATATTCTATTCCACCCATAGTGCTATATCCATGGCTCACGCTCATGTATTGCGTGAAGGTTGAAAAAGTTTGAGATTACTAAAGTATGAAACAATTGCTTGGCTTGTCATCGGGGTTGTGCATGATGAGAGCATTCTTGTGTCACAGAAATGGAGCATGACTAAACTATATGATTTTGTAGGGATGAACTTTTCTTTGGCCATGTTATTTTGAGAGGACATAATTGCTTAGTTAGTATGCTTGAAGTATTATTATTTTTATGTCAATATTGAACTTTTATCTTGAATCTTTCGGATCTGAATATTCATACCACAATTAAGAAGAATTACATTGAAATTATGCCAAGTAGCATTCCACATCAAAAATTCTGTTTTTATCATTTACCTACTCGAGGACGAGCAGGAATTAAGCTTGGGGATGCTTGATACGTCTCCAACGTATCTATAATTTTTGATTGCTCCATGCTATATTATCTTCTGTTTTGGACATTATTGGGCTTTATTATACACTTTTATATTATTTTTGGGACTAACCTATTAACCGGGGGCCCAGCCCAGAATTGCTATTTTTTGTCTATTTCAGAGTTTCGTAGAAAAAGAATATCAAACGGAGTCCAAACGGAATGAAACCTTCGGGAACGTGATTTTCGGAACGAACGTGATCCAGAGGACTTGGACCCTACGTCAAGACATCAACCAGGAAGCCACGAGGTAGGGGCGCGCCTACCCCCCCCCCCCCCAGGCGCGCCCTCCACCCTCGTGGGCCCCACGTTGCTCCACCGACGTACTTCTTCCTCCTATATATACCTACGTACCCCCAAACTACCAGAGACTGAGCCAAAAACCTAATTCCACCGCCGCAACCTTCTGTACCCGTGAGATCCCATCTTGGGGCCTGTTTCGGAGCTCCGCCGGAGGGGGCATCGATCACGGAGGGCTTCTACACCAACACCATAGCCTCTCCGATGAAGTGTGAGTAGTTTACCTCAGACCTTCGGGTCCATAGTTATTAGCTAGATGGCTTCTTCTCTCTTTTTGGATCTTAATACAATGTTCTCCCCCTCTCTCGTGGAGATCTATTCGATGTAATCTTCTTTTGCGGTGTGTTTGTTGAGACCGATGAATTGTGGGTTTATGATCAAGTTTATCTATGAACAATATTTGAATCTTCTCTGAATTCTTTTATGTATGATTGGTTATCTTTGCAAGTCTCTTCGAATTATCAGTTTGGTTTGGCCTACTAGATTGATCTTTCTTGCAATGGGAGAAGTGCTTAGCTTTGGGTTCAATCTTGCGGTGTCCTTTCCCAATGACTGTAGGGACAGCAAGGCACGTATTGTATTGTTGCCATCGAGGATAACAAGATGGGGTTTATATCATATTGCATGAGTTTATCCCTCTACATCATGTCATCTTGCTTAAACGTTACTCTGTTCTTATGAACTTAATACTCTAGATGCATGCTGGATAGCGGTCGATGTGTGGAGTAATAGTAGTAGATGCAGGCAGGAGTCGGTCTACTTGTCTCAGACGTGATGCCTATATACATGATCATACCTAGATATTCTCATAACTATGCTCAATTCTGTCAATTGCTCAACAGTAATTTGTTCACCCACCGTAAATACTTATGCTCTTGAGAGAAGCCACTAGTGAAACCTATGGCCCCCGGGTCTATTTTCCATCATATTTATCTTCCAACACTTAGTTATTTTTGTTGCTTTCTATTTTACTTTGCATCTTTATCATAAAAATACCAAAAATATTATCATATCATATCTATCAGATCTCACTCTCGTAAGTGACCGTGTAGGGATTGACAACCCCTTATCGCGTTGGTTGCGAGGATTTATTTGTTTGTGTAGGTGCGAGGGACTCGTGCGTGGCCTCCTACTGGATTGATACCTTGGTTCTGAAAAACCGAGGGAAATACTTACGCTACTTTGCTGCATCACCCTTTCCTCTTCAAGGGAAAACCAACGTAGTGCTCAAGAGGTAGCAATGGTCGTAAGAGTGCAACTTGAGATTTGATCTCAAATGAAAAAGAGCCAATTAAAGTGTTGACATTGGCTACTAAAGGCAATGAGACGAAGCAACCAATTATTGATAGTCAAAGTGCCAAATCTAAAGAAAAGAAGTTGAAAGTGCACAAGGTAAAACAAAAATTGCCATTGCTTCAGACAAAATCGGAGCCGGAGTGCCCACTCGGCTTATCATATTTGCAAAAGAAGAAATTACAAAAACTTAGTGCATAAGAACTTGAAGAAAGGAACATGGCATGGGTTCCCAAAGGAAGTGCTCAAAATAAGAATTATGTGCAAGCTTCCATTACAAGAAGTGCGGCAAAGGTGAAGAAGGAAAAAAAGTGAAAACTATGAAGGACCAAGCCGAAGGTTTCAGCATCTTCGGTCTACACATTATCCATATTCTTGAACTATGTCATTAACGCCTATGCCATGGAATTCGTCATCAGGTATGATTGGTAACCCTCAATGGGCTTATTTTAGTCCATGGATGTCATATAATTTCTTACATCATGAAAGGGTATTACCAAGTCACTATACATTTGATTAGCTACAAGTTTGTTGTTGATCTAAAGGGCCGAAATACTTGATTTGTCATTTCATTTGTTTATTTCGGCTATATGTGCTTTGAATGAAGTTTACATGGTAATGGCCGATATTTATCTATCGTCCTAAGATTATGTCAATGCATGGCCAGTGTAGTACTCTAACATCGTCCTTTGTTCGATTGGAGAGCGAGATAAGGCAAAGCAAGGATTGGAGGAAGTTCATTCTTGATTATCTGCAAAATCCTTGCGAAAGGGTGAATAATATGGTGAGGATGGCTTTGAGATACATATCTATGGAACCTTATCATCGGATTGTTATATAAGTTGAAAAGTTTTCGCCCAAGTTGCATCAAGAGGTTCAAACAAGCAATGGTCGATATATACTTATCATCCTAAGCACATACAAACGGCCGATGGAGTGTTGACATCGTGCTTAGAACAAAATCCATGCAAGTTATTTTTCGGCACAAAAGTTTTGTCGAAAAACAGGGGGGCATGTGTTGACACCAGATTTTGGCATGGTCAGAAACACAATTAGATGGCATCAAATGAAAAAGTGCTCAAAGTGAGATATTTCTGTATCGTCAAAAGGAGAAACTTTGATATTTGGGCCATAGCCATCCGATCTCATCTCTAAGGCCAAAGTTGTGTTTGAAGTACTCATATTTTGTATTCAGAACACTATTTGGCTGATTACGCCACTAAGACGGCCTCGTATGGAAAAATGACCTACACGGATTGTCTTCGTCTCATTGAAATGATCGATTTTGACATAAAATCGTTCCAATCAATTTCGTATGCAAAAGTTAGAGCCATCGGAATACAGCTCTGTAAGGAGGCAAAAAATGGTGCGCCCCACCAGACACCCTGTCTGATGGGTAGCCCGAATAATAGCCTATTTTACGCGAGCAATTTGACCCCCAAGATAACCTCTGATAAAAAAACGTTCAACATGAAAGTTGTCCGCCTCGTCGAAACTGTCAAGATTGCTTTTGGACTTGTTTCCATCCGAGGTCGTTTACCACCACAAAAAAGACCTGCGAGGTGCAGCCAGTTTAAACCGAACAGTTTTGGAAAGTTCGGACAAAACCAATCCGAATTTGACTAGGGTTTTGGACGTGAATCCAAGCCTTTTCCTTGCACGGGAAGTCCAGCCGCCTCTTATATACCTAAGGGGTGACGGCCGATTGAACAAAACACAATCGATCAAATCATCTACCACTTTTTACCTTTACTTTTATCCTCTCCCTTGTTCTTCTTCTCCTTCCTCGTTCTTCCTTCGTTCTTCGTTTGCAGGGCGGCGAACCTCAAGGCCCTAGGGGCGATCAGGTTGACCTAGGGCAGCCCATAGCCGCCACACGCCCTGACGGGGTCCCTCCCGGGCGTGTGGGGTTTCGGGTCTTCAAAAGCGCCTGCCGGATTGCTTGCGTACCGCGCTTCCGGACGGGTCTCCTTCGACGTGAGCTGCGGTGCATCACCCCCAGCGTCGAGGGTACACGGTGACATGTTCGTGTGGGAACAGTGTCATCCCTACTTTGACTGACTTGGTGGAATGAGGATCTATTGTTATGGCCAAACCTTTCTCCGTGTCCTGCCCAAAGTATCCTCCATCTTCTAGCTCATGGCGGCAGTTGGACCTTCCTCCCTCCTCCTTGACTATTCTTTCTCTTTTGCTACCTATTCCCCGAGGATGGTGTCTCCATTGGCGCGGGTCAGGTGCCTTGGGCAGTGGTCGAGGGCCGCTCAGACATGGCTTTGACAGCGTAGTACACTACCAAATTGAAACAGTGTGTTGGTCAGTGACAATGACCGGCCGCTTCCACATTGGGCCTTGTGCATCGGTCCATCGCCAATCCACACAGATCTGAGCTGTGCCAAAATTGTCATAGGGTGGTGGTTGGTTACGCACATGTGTCTCGTCTCCCTACAAGAGGCTGGTAATTATGGTTGGTTCCTTGGCTCTGAAGCAGCGGCTCCAGATGGTGAGTGCAGCGGTAGCCTAGTGGCAGGTGCGGACATGTGGGTACTAGTGAGATGTCTCTACCGTGAGAGGCAAAATTTCGTGTTTTGACCCTTTGTGCAAACAAAATCGAGATCTGGCCCCAGTCTGAAAGTTTTTCGAGATCTGACCCTTTTGCTACCACCAGAACTTCGGGCGGTAGGGTTGCACAGTCTACCACCGCAGGTTCTGGCGGTAGGTGTGGCTGACGACCGTTAAGCCGTTAACGGCTGCTTATGGACCTACCGCCATCGTCCACGGTGGTAGTCAGCACAAACCTACCGCCGAGAGCCCTGGCGGTAGGTTATCATAGTGGCATGAAGTTAACTGCTTTGATTTTGTCTTCAATTTTTTTTGCCATAGACATAAGAAACAATAAGCACAATTTCATAGACATAAGAAGTTTGATCACATCCAAATAGTTTGATCACATAACGTAGTTTCACATCCAATTAGTTTTGCCATTACGGACTAAGAAACAAGTACCAAATAACATAGTTTGATCACATCCAAATAGTTTCACGAAGCCAACATAAGAAGTTTAACAAGTTCAACGGTCATCGACCACATAAAATGTTTCATCCATAGGTAGCAATCAAACATGACGATGATCAGCAGCCACACGCATATATAGTTTAGATGATATCGATGACAATCATCATCTTCTAGCCTTGACGGTTGGTGTTCCTGATAGTAATTAGGATGGCCTGTCCAACATGAAGATTCTTGTCAACGAGGAAGCTCTTCCACCCAACCGAGCTTAAATGTGTGCGACCGTCCGTGTCCACGCCGTACGCACAAGTAGTGACGGGGCCCCTTGCGGTAAGGCGTATTCCAGCATAGCCTTCTTCATCAGCCTCGATGCCACAACTCTCAGATAGGCTCTTTGGCAATTTCTGAATAAGAAAAACATATGAATTAATAAATATGGATTATCTAAATTATTAACAGTTCCTTGAATTCTACACTAATAACATACCATGACATGTCGATCGATCATGGTACTTGTCAGACGGGTCACGAATGGCACCCCGACCAAGTCAGCACGTGGCAGAAAGTTGTCCCATAGGTTGCACACCTCCTGATCGCTCAGCCTCACTCTTTGAGCACAGATGGTTTCCTCAAGTGGGTCTTCATAGTCATCATCCTCATCAAGTGGTGGTGGTGGTGCCATTTTCCTTATATAAGCATTGATGGATAAAGTTAATTAAACATCAATATTTTTTCTAATGCAAGCATTCATCAGATATAGGTAGATTCCACCTAAATCAATGGAGATATATAGCAAAACAAATATCTATAATATTCACACAATAAATCATCACATATGGCTATAAGAAAGAGTAAACCTAGGGTTCATCTAGGTTCTAGGGTTCATCTAGGTTCTAGGGTTCATCTAGGTTCTAGGGTTCATCATATAACCTAGAGAGGGTTCCTCAAATGGCTATAAGAAAGACTAAAGCTAGGGTTCATCTAGGTTCTAGGGTTTATCTAGGTTCTAGGGTTCATCTAGGTTCTAGGGTTCATCATATCAACTAGAGAGGGTTCCTCAAATGGCTATAAGAAAGACTAAACCTAGGGTTCATCAACTAGGTTATCACATTGCAATCATCTAGGTTCTAGGGTTCATCATATCAACTAGAGAGGGTTCCTCATATGGCTATAAGAAAACAGATTGATTTGACTCAAACTAATTGGGGGATTGGAGGAGCTTACCTTCCTCTTTCCGTAGCCATCTCGATCCGCAAAATCCGTGAATCAACGAAGAAGATCGGAGTGGGGAAGTGGAGGAGATGAGAAAATGGATGAGAGGAAGAAGAAGGCGGCTGGGTGGGTGGGGGTGGGGCTAGGGTTGGGGTGGGGTGGGCGGGCGGCTGGGTTTATAAATGCCCAAACCCTACCGCCGTCGGGCGCGACGGTAGGAGACCACACCCTACCGCCATTAGACCCGGCGGTAGGATGCCTCCCCCCCACGCCACCTTCTGTGACCAAAAACTCGAGCAGAGCAGCGGTAGGGTTGCACACCCTACCGCCAGGGCGCTTGGCGGTAGGACCCTACCGCCTTCGTGTGTGGCGGTAGGGTGGCCCAGTGTGCAATTTTTGCACCTTCTAACTTCTGTTGTCTTCAATTTTTGGCAGACAACATTTAAACAGCATATGTATGAGATATGAAGCACACAATGTATGATATATGATGCACACACCACAAATCTATAAATAAGGTAGGTTCGATACATAGCAAATCTATAAATAAGGTAGGTTCGATACATAGCAAATTAACGAAACAGTTTCACGAGCAAATTCATATGGTTCACAAAGAAAATATGCAAGTTTTTAGTTCAACGACACGGCAGCAACTTCAGTCCTTCCTTCCCCTCTTCGACTTTCGGTCCTCGTTATCCTTGGATCGCTTCTCGGCCGCCGTCTTCTTGCGGGCCGCGGGACGTGCTTTCTGAAACGGGGATGGACTCTTCCAATCCTTGTTCGGCACATTCCTCTTCTCACGCTGGGTTGGCTGAGTTGGTGGAGGTCCATCGTCGTCATCGTACTCCTCCTCCTCCTCCTCATCGTCCTCTTCCTCTTCCTCAGCATGTTCTTCTTCTGCGCCCTCTTCTTCATCTTCCTTTGCATCATCATCGTCGTCGCTCTCCTCCTCGTCATCTTGAACCGCCCTAGACGACGAGGCTGCATGGATCGATGAAGCGAGGCTACATCGGTGCAGGAGGAAAAACATCCTCGGTGTTTGTAGCGCACCCAAGCAGGCCCACAAGCCGGCATGCTTTGTTGACGTATTTCTGCAATGATAACGAAACAATATGTTAACTTCTCGAATGTCCAATGATAACGAAAATGAACTCCGTATTACCTTCACCGTTTCCCTCAACTTGTTCTCACTAGCTCGAGTCCCAGGGACAGCACTAAGCGCATCAGAGGCATGAAAAATGCTTTTGTTCAGCTCCGAAGACTGCAAAGTAATAAAATGAGTCAATAGCACGAAAAGCCGATTTCATCCAACCGTCGGTTCAAAAGAGGTAAAAACAACATACCACTCTGTTCATGAGGGGTCCGTACTCCCTAAACCCGCCTTGAAGCTGTCTGATGCTCTCGTTGTAGGCTTCATTCTCTGAGGCGTCATCGAACAGGTCTTCGGCATCTGTTGTCGTCCACTGGGGCCTCAGACGCAGACGATGCTTGATGCCATCATCGTACCACAGCATGTGATCCTCGTACTCGTTCCAGTCAATCACTCTCCTCTCCGTGTCTTTGCGTCCTTTCCACTCGTTCCATTCCTTCACGTATCTCGCATGTTCGGCTTCCCAATCCGTGATTGATTGATTCTTCTGCCTGCTCATCCTGCAATGCATAAGAAAGAATGTAAAATACCCTTCTTTTATGAATGTAAAGCATCAAAACAAGAACTTAGAATCGATGAGGACGGCTTGTGGTACTCACTGGTGTAGGTCGTAGCCACCGGTATCGTGGCCGGCTGGTGGTGTGTGTTGCGCCTTACCAAATTGTGCGGCAACGCGCTGTGGCAAGTGGTACTCCACGGCATAGACACAAATCATGGGCACGATGCACCGGAAGAGAAGCCGGTCCTGCTTGCACATGCTGTTCAGCTCGAACCCCCACTCTCGATCATCACTATACGGCCGCCAAGTAACCTATAACCAAACAATGTTAGGCTCAAGTGAAAGTGTTACCGAAACAATAGTAAGCTCAAGTGAAAATGTAGCTTATACCTGGAAAGGCGTGAGAGCATCAAGCTCGTTGCTGAAGACCTTGTATAAGGCCTTTGATTCGCCCGTGTAGACACGCACCACGTCCCAAGCGTATGCGACGGTCGGGTTCCGATCATCTTCGTCATCTCTGCCATAGTCCGTCCATGCACGCGAGCGCATCTTCTCCGGACGGCCCACCGGGATTCGCTCCCACATCCAAATGGAGAGGCCCCATACACATCCACACATACCGGACGTGACTTCCGCTCTCTGGATCGCGTCGTCAAGCTACAAACCAAGTATAGATGATAAGATGTCAAAATGTAAAGCAGCACACGTCTGATATTTGAAAGAAAGTGATATTCACTTACCAAATGGTATAGGTAGGCGAGTCCGGCGGCCCCCCAGTTGTACCCCGCATCCCAGTCCTTTAGGAAGTCGAGATACATCCATAGGGCAGAGTTCGCGGAGCAGTCCAGAAACACTACCTCCGTGAGAATGTACCACAGGTAGGCCCTGGCGTACTGCTCCACCACCCGGGGCTCGGCATCTTCCGGGCACTTGCTCCGGTGCTCGAGGAGCCATGGCAGCGGTATGCCGAAAGTCCGGTTGCTCTTAGCGGGGGGGGGGGGGGGGCAGTCGCCGATGAGGCTGACAACCCTCTCGTGCTAGTTCGCCCTCTCCACTCTTCCTGTGAGAGCACGACCCTTGAGCGGTAGTGCCGTAATCATCGCCCAATCCTCGAGGGTCATGGTCATCTCCCCGCATGGAAGATGAAAGTTGTGCATCTCTGGCCGCCACCGGTCGATCAAAGCCGTGAGAGCTGAGTGAACGAGCGTCGGCGGCTTACGCTTGAACTGCAGGAGGAAACCCAATAGTCGGGCTCTCCTGAAGAATGATGCGTACCGATCGTCGTACTCCATCTTAACCATCGTCTTGTGAGCCCTCATCCACAGTGGCGGCAGCATCTGTGAAAATCAATAACCAAAGCATAATTAGCATGGACATAATAGTTAGCAAATTATTTTCATCAATTCGAAAGATTTGGTTTAAATGGTAATTACCACTCCATTCTCAATGAAACGGGCACGGTGACGCTTGTCGAACCTAGGGTCAAGCATTGTGTACTTCGTGCCGATGTCGTCCGCAAGAGGTGGCCTCCTAAAAGAATTGCATAAGCATCTCAAAAGATTTTTCAACATGAACTAGGGTTCAACATTAACTACGAAACATATCGATGCATAACAAAAATTAATCACATCCAACAGAACCTATGAGTTCAATCTTTGAATAATCATATATCATGATTATTATGAACATGAACTAAATACAATACATATATCAAGAACTAAATAAAATACTTCTATGAAGATGCAATCACCATGGTTCCAATGCATCATAACACATATTTCTCCAACAACATCCAACATGCATAATCTCATTTTTTGTTAAAAAACAAAAAAAATGAACTAGGGTTCATCTTGAGGATTCATACACTACATATAACAAATATATCAAATATTCATCTCCAATATTCATCATACACTACATCCAATACTTGCATCATAGCATAGGAACATGCATCATCCATCATATAAAAAAACCATTCAAATCAATTATGAACTAGGGTTCATCTTAACACAACCATACCATATTTCAATATAGTTCATATCTAACACAATATAACATCTAGAATCAACCTAAATCAATCCTAGGGTTAATTTTTTTTCAAATAGGAGTTATTTGAATCGAATAATGTGACGAATCGAAAAGTGTTTGATTAAAACTTATTGGAGGGATTGAAAGATCTTACTTTTCTTTCTTCGGGGCCATCTCGATCCGCAAAATCCGTCAAGAAACGAAGAAGATCGAAGGGGGAGTGGAGGGGATGAGAGAGGGCGAGTTGGAGCAACTGCTCTGTTCTTCGTGGTGGGGGCGGCTGGGTGGGGGAGAAGGGGTGGGGGCGGCCGGCCCGCGGTTTATATATGCCCACACCCTACTGCCAGAGACTCCGGCGGTAGGTTCAGACAACCTACCGCCGGGTGGAGCGGCGGTAGGGTGTGACGGAGGGGGCACGGAGGCCGTTATCGTTGCTGACGTGGACAAGTTTGCTACCGCTGCTGGTCTCGGCGGTAGGCTATATGATCCTACCGCCAGGCCCCCTGGCGGTAGGCAAAAGGGTCAGATCATGAAATATTTTCGAACGGGGGTCAGATCCTGATTTTGTTTGCACAAAGGGTCAAAACACGAAATTTTGCCACCGTGAGAGCAATGAGGTATCCTGCATGGTATTCTTTTCTGGTATTGGCAACATTTGCGTGGATAGTCCTTCTCAGATCTTGGGGATGAAACATAAAAAATGCAGAAAATGAAATTTTGTAATGAAATATAAAACCTTGGGAATGTACGCTATAATACAAAACTTTATCCAAGTTTGTTCCTTATCATATGTATAGATTTCGAGTGCGATGTTGAGGAAGGTATCATGCAAAGGAACCATTAATTGTGAATTTATTCTGAGTGCAATGTTGAGGAAGGTATCATGCAAAGGAAGCATTGTGAAATGAATCCCAGGAATCAACAATGTTTGACAGCTGACCATCACACATGGTTTGGAAAGGGAATTGTGTGTGATGTGTCTAGCCGCCGTTAAATATGTCACCAATATGTGATACTACATCTATCACATTTGGTTAAAATCCTCTCTCTCTCTCTCTCTCTCTCTCTCTCTCTTCCTAGAGTTTTCAGATGACATCCACATCCCCGAATACATGTTCTTGACATAAATTATTTTCCTTACAACCAAGTTGACTACTTGGTGAAAAAGTGGAAGCTGCACATTTCGCTAAAGTTAAGTTGGAACATTCACGCTTTTAGTTATTCTAGAATAGAATATATAATATAATTGTGCCCTGTTGTATAAGGTAGATTAGGGTGAAGTACCAATCCGTCTCAAGCACTAACGCGAAAGGAAGACAGAAGGTGTCATGAACAACTCGACATCTTTGTCCTCTGGAACATAATTTTGGTTATCCAACAATAAATTTGGTTACTGCTGGGTATCCACGTTTCTCAGTACCAAGTCGGTAACAGAACTAGGAAACCTCTGATTAGTGTAGGTGACAGCGCATTTTTGTATAGCAATAAGCGATACATAGCAAATGAAGTACACCATCTCTGCCAAGGGGGGTCCAATAGGGTGTAGGGTGTGGCCACTAGTGCAATGCCATATGTATATATTAGGAATGGAGAAAAAGGGATTTTGGCCTAGGCCAAGTAGTGAAGTGAAGAGCCGAATCAATCCCAGTTGCATCTCTCGATTTGCGTTGAGGCCAAGGGATCTCGATCGATCGCTATTTGCAACAGGACATGAGCGCACCGTTAGGCAGAACGCAGGGACTTGCAGCAGGAATCCCAACCCCATTAGTACTTTCTTCTTTGCACTATCAATAAATAGTTGGTCAAACTTAATAAGTTTGACCTTAAACAAATTTTGTATGCACTACAATTTGCCAAAGGGAATACTAGTACTAGCCCTAGCGCAAGGGAGAATATGACAGTAGCCAGCAGGGGCTAGGATGCAAATGCACAACATAGGGTGGCACCACGCATTGTAGTATCTACTAGAAACTATATAGGTTTATGGCTCTACTTTGACAAAATAAACTAATCATGGGTGGTTCCTCTCTTCGGAACATGTCCTAGATCTTTGACTCATCCTCTCTTCAATATTCATAATTTTCTATATCTTTTTGCGTTGTAGAATTACATCGTTGATTCATTAGTGATGAACACAAAAAAATGATTCGACGCAATTGAAGAAGTGAAATTGCCCCACCCTAGCTTAAAATCCTAGACCTGCCACTTTCTCCACCCCATCATGTATGATCCAGGTACGCGGATTTAGAAATCTCAATACAAAGATGGTGATAGAGAAACAAACTAAATATGTCAATCCATTCATCGACTAAACTCTCAACTACATTCTCTTAACCGCTGGCATTGCCACCGTCGACCAAAAGTAGCCTCTATCGCTTTTCAAGATCACCAAAGCGATTTCTCTAGGAATTAAGTAGCCACCATGAATATCACTTAACCAGATATAGAACTCACCTGAGAAATCCCTTGAGTACAAGAAAAGGCACATGGGGCCCACCCATGATGGTTGATACCTCTACGGAGGGGGAAAAGCACCCTAAGCCCACCAAGAGTGATAATTTCCAATTGACAATTCCTTTCTAGAAATGGATTCCAAAGCAAAAGTGTGTATGTCACATTTGTAGTATTGAGACACAAAACACATAGTAAAAAACATCTCCCAAGTTTTTTTAGAGGGATGCGTGAGGGTTGGATGGGGGCGCCACAACCCCACAGTTATCTTGATCTCCCCTCCTCATCTCCACTGCTTCACCCTCGCCATCTCCCTTCATCCTCTAAAGAGGAGGAGTAGCTTCATGTCAGTCTATTTGATGGCGCCTCATCATTTCTTGTATGCCACTCTTTAACATTATTCTTGAGCAATGTCCAAATGTGGTAGAAGATAAAGGGCTTTCCTTTTAACTAGGTATTGTCTTGTATTTCTCTTGGATGTAGGTCACCCATTCCATTGAACAATTCATAAGAAAAATATGGTTTCAACTTTCAAGATATCAAGTACACAGGAGAGTTGACGATATGATCATAGTACTCACATGATCCTAAAATGGCACACCACTTGGAGGAAGTCCCACCCACCGGTTGCAACACTCTTGAATCGGGCTTCAATGATGTGCGAGTGACTGAGTGTTCGGTTGGAAGGTATCTTCACATTGTGATGGTAGTGCACCTCCAATAGTTGATGTTAGATTGATCATTCATCTTCCCGCATCAATTTTCATAGTCTCCCATGCCACCACCAAGGCCACATCCTCATCTATCCTATAATTGACTAATGATTTTTCTTTGTTTCGATCACTCAGAGTGCCAACGTGCCAACCTGCATGCCATATTTTTTTCCTTCTACATGAGCATTTGACATTGAGAAATAAATGTTGTCCATGGCCCACGAGATTGCTTATCATGCTCATGAAAGAACCGACACCAGCTATGGCTTGATCACTAGCATTCAACGAGAACATTTCACTACCAAAGCTACAACCACAATTGGACCCAAAAAAACAAGATTCCCTCACCTTGTTGGCATTATACCAAACACCTGAGTAGTGTTTACGATGCCAACGTCGTCGCCGCCCATGGCAGCCGATGGAAGAGCTTCGAAGGGAGGGTGTCATGGGGATGGTAGGACCCGACCGCACTTTGGCACTGCCACTACTAGGGAAAACCCTAGCAGTAGCGCGGGTATTTTGCCTATCAGTAGCGTGGGACGTCGCGCTACTGATAAGGCGCTACAGCTAACGTGTAGCAGTAGCGCCTGTCGTCCCACGCTACTGCTATACATGGATAGCAGTAGCGCACTTTAGGGAAGAGCGCTGCTGCTAATATCTGCAGTGCTTTTTACAGGGAAGCGCTACTGGTAAGGCAGCGCTACTGCTAACTTTGTTCCCCTCGCTACTGCTAGTTTTATTAGTTTTTTTTGCATATTTGTTTTGTATCTAAATAGGCTTTATGCAATAATCTTTAGCATATCATACACATACAAATGTAATCATAGCATATACATACAACTAGTCTCATCAAATCATGTCATCATCATAATCATCATCCAACACAAAGTGGTCTCTCGTCATCATCTCGAAAATAGCGATACAAGTCTCGATTACTTGCAACTACATCGTCATCCATCTAAACAATGATATACACGAGAAGAGCTATCACTTTGAGTGAGAGCGGAACTATATAGTACATGAGTTCGTATCCCTCTCTCGCATTAGCGTGAACCTAAACTAACTACTGCCTGTCGCTCGGAAACCGGAAACCGGTACACCTGGGCCTGACACTCCGGCCACTCGTCGTACATATACTCCTGGCGTAGAACTTCTTCGCCATCGATGATCTATGCACCTGCATCGTCACATGAGTCGATGATATGCAACATATATAGTTGAGCAACAGAAAGAGACAGACTTGGCAAAAATAGAAGCAACATATCATAAGCATAAATAACAAAGTTGATCGTACCCAAAATGCCCTAACTAGAGTGATCGTCGCTAGTCGAGGAGGACGGTTTAATTACATCACAAATAAAGTTTCGTCGTGCATAACTCAAAGTTTCGTCATACAGAAAGTATGGACTAAACGGACACATTGTCATATATCGACAATCACTCCAACATGTCGTGCCATCCATCCAAGTCAGGGAGATAGTCCCCGAGCCTAGTGAAAGGCTTCAGGTCGAGACGCTGAGAGGCTACCCGTGTTCGGACGTCTTCCCGCGACATTTGTCCTTCTTCGTAGAACATCCCTGTTTTTCCGACGACCTCCTTCATGATGATTTGGGCAAGTTCGCGCTGGATGTGATAGAACTCAGCTCGAAGTCGATGATCCTCGATATCTCCTACGTTCTTTGCCCATTGCAGAATATGGGCATCGCCGGATGTAGGTGACATGCGAAGGTTCTGGTGATCCCGTCTGTACTCCAGCATGTGGTGTAGGACATAGAATCCATCATTAGGAGAATCACTCGGTTGCTGGATGCAGCAGAAGTCGGTCTTATGGCCGAAGGCGAGCCTGCCGCCCCTTCTCTTCTTGTCCTTGACCTCTCCACCCTGTGCGTCGTAGTAAAACATAGCACTGTCGAGAACATCCTTGATGTGGGTGTAATCTTTTTTCTTAATGTTCTTGGACGAGTCCAAGTAAAGAGCGTGGGAGTATCGGGGGTAGAGGATGATGAGGACGGCGCGCCCGCCGCTGCGCAAAATAAGTACACCTCAAATTAATTAGCCTCCACCGTGCAAATGAATGATTGAAATCGAAGGAAGGATATCCGCGCGGATGACTTACAGGGGATGAAAAGGCACGAGAAATGCCTCCTTGTCCTTATTAGCGAGCATGAAATTGACGATGTATTCCCTCGCGTATTCACGGTGCTTTGCGCAGACTCCCAAGAAGCCCTCGTGCATGAAGTACGGGTCAGCGACACAGATATGAGGTATCTGCTCAACCCCGATGATGTAGTTCATGTGCAAGGCATAAAGGCGGACAAACGTAAAATCCAGCTTCTTCACGTGAAACATGTCGAATATGTAATCGAATCGAAGGAAGAACTTATCCGCGGGGAAGAAGTCGACGTACGACAATTGCCGCGGAACGTTAACCACGTAGAGTGGGTATCCTGGATCTTTCGAGGCGATGAGGCCTTTCTCTATCCGCAGCACATCGTCATGAAGTCTCCTTAGATCGCCGAATCTGGCCCCTAGCGCTGCTGCAGGTAGGATTGGTTGACCGGGGATATGCCATTTATCCGCACCGGGGATATCTATACGGTCTTGAACCCGAGGCTGCTGAGGCGGCTGGATCATAGAATCAGCTTTTTTGCCTTTCCTCGATCTCTTCCTAGACTTCTTTACTACGGGAAGGTCGTCCATAATACGTTCAGCCTCCGGAGACGGCAATTCAGGCACCGACTCATGACGCTCAAACCCTAGTTAAGTAGGTGCCAGTATAGACATACTGTTGAGTGCCATCCACATCCTCATCCTCATCCATGGCGACGTCATCAGTGACTAATGGAGCCTCTTCCTCACCCCGTCCGCTATCACCCAACCCGACACCCGACGCTAATTGGGTAGGTGGGGTGTTGATGTTCATACCTTGCTGAGGCTGCGTGCTCGTGGGTGTGCTCCCGGCCGCCTCCAGACGAAGCAGACTCTTTGGCCACAACAGTACCCACCCATTGCAACAATCACCAAGCCGCCGCGGGGTCTCGTCGTCGTCCCCCACTAGTACCAGAGGAGGCAAATTCTCGTGGCCCGGTTTGACACTGGCCACGGAAATCTTGAAGACGTTCGGGGGGATCGGCCGGCTGTGGAACAATGGTTCCTTCGGCTTCATTATCGTCGCCTTCCCCACATCCACCTTCTGGTCGCCGATGGTGTACAATATGGTGCACGGGGTTTTGTCGGCCTACAAAGAAAATTCTGCGACGTGAGACATCCAAAAGGCAACGAAAACGGGAGATTATACATTTATTGAAGGGGGGCCGGTGTGACAGATACCGTGAGGGCGTCGAGCTCAGCCAAAGATGAAGCACCGCCGAGCACGTCCGATGCGGGAGCAGGTGCGGGAGCCGGTGCGGGAGCAGGTGCTGGTGCAACGCTAGTCGAGCTGCTCCCCAAGAAGTCAGCAACGGGAAAGTCCGCTGCATTTTTTTTCTGGATTTTGCCTGGTCCAATTGAAAACGGCCGGAACCAAGGAAGTAGACATATCTACAACCACCTGTTTTGCGGCAGCTACCGCTGTTGCGACTGTCTGAGATGATTTCTTCTCAACCGCAATCTCAACCTTCTTGTCGATGTTTTCTTCAGTTAACCTCCGTCTTTCCTTTCTCTCCTCCGTGGTCTCACGGCAGTACTTCTTCCACGTGGCGCTGTCTCTGACACCGTGCACGCGTCCATACGACGGTCGAGTCTCCACAGGGAGTCGTTTCAATATGTTCAACGCCCGGTTGAATGGAGTGTCCCACTTGGGCCTCTCCAACGCCTCAGATGGCGAGTTGCTTTCGGCCGCAATCCTGTGCTACTCTCTCTGCAAAAGGCACAAGGATCGTTTACAAATATGACTAACGTGCAGTCGAACTGATCAGAAACTAAAATTACCAGCAGTCTCATGAACTCCATCGTGACCGCGTTCGTCTCGAAAACCTTCTTCATTGGGTCCCAACGGTGCCGGGCCCTGAGGACGTCACGCTCCTGCGGGACGGTGAACTCTGCCAAGGGGTCTGGGATGCCCAGACTCACGGCTTCCGCGTCCTCCTTGGCCCATTTGGACCTCTTCCCGCTGTAACCACGGCTTCCGAGGTGGTGGCTCCCAATGTTCCTCTCTTGAAGCCCCTTCATGTACTTAGACTTTTTTTGGCAGCTTCGGCCTCGCAAGCCGCCTTGAATATTTCGAAGTGCTCTGCCGTGATTGTCAAATTATCCTTTACAATCTCGGAGTAGGGTTCCTTTTTGTCGATGATCCTTGCTTTCACCCTTGTTTTCCAGGCGGCCAACGCGTCGCTAAACCTGGTCATGGCGTGTTTGTTTATCTTCTTCATTGTCGGGTCCTTATCTGGATCTTTATAATCCTTTTCATTCCGGCCCGGGAACAAGAATATCTGGTGCAGCTTCTTTAGGAGGGAGGGCCTCATATTATCTATCTTCTGTAGTTTCTCATCGTTGATGGTGGCGGTTGTCCGTACGATGCAGCCTATTTGATTGCCGTAGCACGCGCGCGCTTCCTGGGGCGCTTTTGGCTCAAAATTGCCGTCGTCCACCTCCGTGACCACCAGTCTAGTAGTCCCGAGCTTGTTAGGAAGCCGTTGCCTCTTTGCTTTCGGTTCTACACCGGCTCCGCTAGTCTCGGCGCCGGTCTCAGTCTGAGCGCCGGTCTCGATGCCAGTCTCAGTCTCAGCGCCGGTCTCAGTCTCAGCACCGGTCTGCGTGTCGGTCTCAGTCCCCAATGCCACCGGTGGGCCCAACAACAACATCGGTTGATCGTCGGCAAGGCTCAAAAATTAGTCTGCCGCCCGGTAGACGTCGTCGCAATCACCAGAACCTTGTCCTTCATCGTTGCTAGCCATGTTTCCTACGATTAAATCTAGTCAATTAATTCTAGACCTAATAAATGAATAATGACATAAAAAAGGCCTATTGTTTTGCAGGAACGTTGACTCCTTCCCGGTGCGGCAAATCCCGGGCACTCGATATGTCCTAGTTTGTAGCACAAGTCATGCCGAAATTCACGGAAAATTTCGGCATGACCTTTGCTAAAAAGTGGACAAATCGAGAACCTCAAATTTGCCGGAACGGAAATGAATCAACATTCCGGCAAAACATAGGCCACTCGGCTTCATTCCCTGGAAACAACAAAAGGCCACTTGGGCACAATCGAAACATGTGCAAACACAATTGAGGAATTTGCATATATCCTGACCACTTCAAATTTGCATGTCCTAGCGTTTGACACTACAAGAAAATCTACACAAATCTCATGCTCTCTCAAACTCAATTCAAAAACCAATATAGATTATATTTAGTTAACTACTGAACTAAACTTTACTCTAAACTAAACCCTACTGCCCTAATTAACATCTAGTTAAACAAACTCAATTCAAAAACTAAACCCTACTGAACTAATTAACATCAACATTATCTACTACTTAACATCTATTATTACCCTAACTAAAAACATCAACATTATCTACTACTTAACATTAACATCTATTAACTAAAAAGGATGGGTGGGGGGGCTTACAGAGAGGGGAGAGACGGTGGCGGGGAGGTGCTCGGCGACGGAGGTAGGGGCGGCGAGGGCGGGCTCGGGATCGGGAGGCGGTGGTCCTGGGCGGGCTCGGGGGCGGTGAGGTCGAGGGCGGCGGCGGTGAGGTCGAGGGAGGCGACGGTGAGGTCGAGGGCGGCCCGAGAGGCGGCGGCGGTGAGGATGAGCGCGGCGTCGACGCCGGCAGGAGACAGCGGCGAAGTGGGGGCGACGGCGAACTGGGGCGAGGGATTTGGGGGAGAAGTGGTGGCCGGGGGAAACCGTTTTTGGGTTAAGTCAAAAATACCGGTAGCGCGTTACAGAAAACGCGCTATAGCTAAGTTAGCTATAGCGCGTTTCAGCGAACGCGCTACTACTACGTCTTCCTCCTTTTTTCCTTTTTCATTTATTTTTCTTTACATTTTATATTTTTTCTTTCTCCTTTTTCTATTTCTTTTATTTTCATTTACTTTTCTATTCGTTTTTCATTTCATTTTATTTTCGTTAGCAGTAGCGCTTTACGCATAAACGCGTTGCTATAAGTATATTAGCGGTAGCGCGGTTTTTGGAAGATCGCTACTACTATGTGTAGCCCATCGGCTAAGTGGTTAGAATTTTAGTAGTAGCGAGTTTTCTATGAAACGCGCTACTGATATATATGCATCTGCAGCGCGCTTATTTTGCACGCGCTACTGCTGTCTAGTAGTAGCGTGCTTTTTTAACAAGCACTACTGCTAAAGTTTTGTATAACGTTTTCCCTAATAGTGTGCCTTAGTCTTTCGAGGCACTTTGGCTGCGATCGGAGGATGCATCGATGCGGGATGCTTGTGCCAGGAGGCACCGGGTCCTCGAGGAGGCGATGTTGGACATCAACGGTGTGTGTGGGGAGGGGGAGATGGTGCTGAACTAAACGATGGCACCACACTTCCATGCTGATAGTGCGACGACGCAACTTGCTCGGGAGGCGTGCATGGGCAGCGACGTGAGGTCGCGCAGAGGAGGGGAGAGGACACGGAGTGGTAGGCAGTGTCCATGGTGTCGATGGCAAAGTCACTTAGGCGACATGGAAGGAAGAAGAGATTGGAGGTTGGTTGGGGTGAAACTTCCCTCCCGCCAACGATGGGATTTTTGGGGGAAGGTCCTAAGGAGGCAGGTGATTTTTTAGCTTATACCCTGAAAATATATGGACATTCTACACTTTAGCAATTCTGATAGAGTTGGGTTTAAACCTGTATTTGCAGTTTTTAGGGACAATGCAGACTTCTAGAGATTCTCCTAGAGTTGCTCAATACTGGAGTCAAACACACCCTAAGTCCACCAACAGTATTCTCGCAAAAAAAAATTAAAAAAAATGTCCAACAACAGTAGAAAAATCACAACTACCTTCCCAAGAAATAATGCATATGGAGATTCAAAATAAAATTAAAAAAATGCATATGCAACATGTAACTTTTACAGCGTTGATATACGAAACACAGGTACAAAATATCCATGGATACACACCAGAGTCAAAAACGGGTAAAAACAGAGATAAGGTGCAAAACACTTGCCCTGTTCGGTTTGAGGAGGTTTGGCAGGGATTAGCAGGGAATATAGCTCAAAGTCCTGCCAATCAATCACTCTTAATCCACGGCAATCCTTGCCAAACCGAACATCCCCTCAAACCATCGGAAATCAAGTACCAAGAATTAACACTCCACGCATAACTGGAAAAAGAATCGGACACCGAGAGATCCACGCAAGGCCGACGGAATGGAGGATGGCAATCTACTGTAGCATCGCCATGGACGCGGCCATGGCCAATGCCACGGCATAGCCCGCGCGGACGACGCCGGCGCCGTTGGAATTCGGCGCGGGCGCGGTCGTCGTTGCCCCTCCGTCAGACGAAGTCGCCGCGGCGGGCGGGGTCGAGGCGCTGCTCTCGCTGGTGTCTCCGGCGCGCGGGGACGCCGCGGCCGGCGCCGGCGCGGTGGCGGAGGGCGACGGGGACGGGGACGGGGCCGAGGAGCGGGCCTTCTGTGTCTTGAGCACGCGGACGTTGAGCTTCTGGCCGGCGGCGCAGTGGCCCGGCACGCCGCAGATGAAGAAGCGGTGGCCGGGGCTCTTGATGGTGACCTTGTCGTCGCCGGAGGTGTGCGTGGCGATGGGCGTCGAGTTGGTGCAGCTGCTGTAGTCCGCCTTGTTCACCTCCAGCACGTTGTGGATGCCCTGCGGGTACTTGAACTCTGCGTGCAGTGCAGACACGCAAATCAGATTGGCGCCATGAACCCATGATCACCGCAGGAAATTAATTAAAAACTGATTACTTTTAGATCATCTTTTGAATCACATTCACACCAAATGGATGAAATGATCACGCAAAGTGTCGGGAATGGAACCAAAACGTGCATCACAAGGTAGGTAGATCGGTCGATCGAGAGAAGGAAATGAGTACACTGGCTTTCCGCGCCAAAGCTATAGCTAGCAAGCTGGTACACACATGCTTCTGATTTACTCATGATTGAAAGTGTCAAAGTGCTTCACTTTACAACCAATGAGGACTCCAACTACTAGCCTGGAAGATGCAACTATTACTCATTTCACAATAGTTTGACAATATGCAAATGATTTCCTAGGGGTTTCAGACCTGCTAGGTGCTTTATCTACTGAAATGCAACTGGCATGCTGGAGCATCAGGCACACCACATGACCGCAATGCAGTACTGAAGCCATTTCTTACTCTTCCGAGCTAAAAGCTCAGGCAGGAGGTGCACTGGCAGATCTAGCAAACAGTGAGAACAATAAATGGGGCGGCACAACTGCCACGATTTATGGCATGTGCAGTTTCGTGAATTCAGAGTTCACTAGGTGTCCATGTAGATTTTTCTTTTCATTTGAAAACGAAGAAGTAACGGAGGGCGATCTGCCCACCTGAACTCTGCATTTCTTCAGACACAGAATAGTAATGCAGAGAGGGTGAGCTAAATTTATAGGTCATGTAAATACTGTGCACAGGCAGCATGAAACCTCTGTGAACGCCTTTAAGACCCACCGACCACGCAAAACTTGCAGGTGTGTACTGCAGCGTGCAGTAAAATCGAAGAAAGTGCAGGTAGGTAAAGTGCTATATTTTTCCCTCAAATTTCATTTTTTTTATGGCACCGTCAAAAGCAGGATTCTTCATCTGAACGCAAGACGCAAAAATAGATGGACGGTGCATCCCTAAAGTATTCATCTGACGGCGACAAGTCATTAGCACTCCGTCTTTGCATCAGTAATCATGGAGATGGGAGAAGAGATGCTGCCTGCTCAATAATCACACCTGTGCCGCTTAACTACCCCACTATTTCTTTAAATCACACTAGTATTACCTCCGGATCAAAATGTATAACGTTTTTCTAGGTTAGTTTAGCCTGAAAAAAAGTCTTATATTTTGATATGGAGGTAGTATGATTTTACTGTTTAAAATGCATCGACAAACAGAGAACTTCACAATTCTTTCGCGTAGAGTTTATGACTCCAAGGATGCATGTATCAAAGTTCAGCAAGAAGGAAGCTACCACAGAAGAGAGGAACAAGATGTGTAGCTAGTCTGAAAACTACTCTGAACTGAGGAACTTACCGATGACGTCCCCCACTTTGAAGGTCTGCTTCCCAGCCCAGTCGGCGTAGTTGACGTTGCCGAGGATGGTCCACCCGGAGGAGCCGCCGACCTGGTAGACCGCCGCCGACGAGCTCGCCACCATGCCGGCCAACGCCAGAGCCATCACCACGGCCATGCCCCTCACGCCCTTCATCTCTCTCTCACACACCCTCTGCTTCTGTGGAAGGAAGGGTAGATAGAGATGCCAAGAGCAGAGCACACGGAACGAATGTTGAGCAGAGCAGTACTCTCTCGCGCTCTGCCTTGCCCTTGCACAAATGTGGCGCCAGGGAACGCAATTTATAGTGCCTCGCATTTCCCTTTATTGACGAATTTGCCCCTAGCATCGTGTTCCTTTCTTCCATTTTCATACTACATTATCTAATATCTTCGTCAGCAGTACTGTTTAGAACTAGTACTCGAGTAAAAATTGCGCTTTTTACCAGCTAATCAAAACCCTGTTTGGTCTGATTTGGTCATGTTTAAAGCAAACTTGATTGGATTTTTTGCTCGAGATGCATGCATGCATGCATGGGTTGGTCCTGCGTGCCCGAGCTTTGGCTGGTCTTTGGTTATTCTCCATGTTCCTTGAGTAAAGCAAACTCAAAAGCTGGCTGTCAATCCAAGTCTTGATCATGAGGCTGTTCGATCGATGGTTAGCTCGATCGGCTTGTGAGTGCATGCTGGTACGTGCTGTCAAGTCCTCTCGACTCGAGATCTTTTTCTTCTTATGGAAGCAACTGCGAGCATGCATAGATGCAAAGCGCGCGCTGCTGGTGTAGGCACATCTTCCTTCCTTCGTTGCGATGCGAATGCGATGGCCATGCATATTCAGTAGGAAAAGAGGGGTCGGCTCAGCTTTCTTTTATGCATGCATGCATGTGAACGATCCAAAGCCAGGCGCCAGAGATGTGGAGGAGAGGCTTCTTTGTTTATAAGCTTCTTTGTTTACCCAGAACAAAGT
The DNA here is from genome assembly GCF_018294505.1 of Triticum aestivum. Lineage (NCBI taxonomy): Eukaryota > Viridiplantae > Streptophyta > Magnoliopsida > Poales > Poaceae > Triticum > Triticum aestivum. The sequence continues at coordinate 513,248,114 of NC_057808.1, read as the reverse complement.
AGACAATGTCGCCCGTAAATAACAAATGTTCGTATCAAGCATACATATTATTTGAAGTGTTAAACTCAAGCATTGGCTCCTTGGTTGCCATTATGGATCGACATATACTCCACAAGATCATCGAGTAGTTGTGTGTGCACCTGCTGATTTCGAAGATTCTGATGCATCTGCAGAAAGTTTATAAGCTGAGCCGCATCTTAATCTTATGGGATTTCAACTTATTCTCCGGGTGCTTCGAGATCATGGGTTTGGGCTACACCATCACCCTCATCCTCGGCAATCATATTGTGCAGAATAACACAACATGTCATCAGCTGCCACAAAGTTTCTGATTCCCACATCATTGCAGCGCTCCGCACAATTTCCCAACGAGCCTGAAGCACACCAAATGCCCTCTCCACGTCCTTCCTAGCCGCTTCCTGCATTGTTGCAAAGTGGCTCTGTTTATTGCCACGCGGCTCCGCTATGGTCTTCACAAATCCCGCCCACTGAGGATAGATACCATCGGCAAGATAGTACCCCATGTTGTAGTCCCGGCCGTTGATGGTGTAGTTGCACGACGGTGATTCCCCATTGCAAAGCCTCCTGAACACCGGCGACCGTTGAAGCACGTTGATGTCGTTGTGAGAACCGGGCATTCCAAAGAAAGCATGCCAAATCCATAAGTCATGTGATGCCACTGCTTCTAGTATGATGGTGGCCTCACTGGTGTGACCTTGATACATTCTCCGCAGACCTTTGGGGCAGTTTTTTCATTGCCAATCCATGCAATCAATTGATCCGAACATTCCTGAAAAACCGCTTGCCTCTCCAATAGCCAACAACTTTTCCGTGCCCCGCGCATTTGGTTCTCTGAGATACTCCGGTCCAAACACCTCAACCAGGGCAAGATAAAATTTGATAGTAGTCTTGAGGCACGTGCTCTCTCCCATCCTGACCATCTCACCAACGGCGTCTGCAGCAGTACCAAGTGCAAGCATCCTCAGAGCAGACGTGCGCTTCTGCTTGGCCGAGAAAGAGAGTTGGCCATAGCAATCCCGTCTCAGCTTGAAGTAGTCGTCGTGTGCCTCCACTCCCTCCACAATGCACAAAAATAATGATTTCCGCATGCGAAAACAGCGACGAAACCATGGATCATTCGGAAAAGCAGGTGTGGGAGCAAAGTAGTCATTGTGCAGTAGCTTTGCTCCGGACACTCTGTCCTGGTTGATCACTCTTCTCCCTTTGATTGAGCCCTTGAAGTTGAGAATATGCTCGACTTGCCAGTCTATTTCCTCTTGCATGCTCATGAGCATGATCATGTTCACTTCTTTGTTCGAATCCGACGAATCGAAGAACTTATCTTGAATCATTTGGTCAAGCTCCGTCGGGCCATACTCCTCGTCCGACGATGCATCGGAATCCATTGTTTTCCCTAACAAAATCACGATAATTCCGGTCGGTCAATGTGTCGAACACATCAAGTGCAAGGCAAAGCTGGAGAGTTGCCGGACGTAATATCTGAAGGCTAACTCTGTATGGTAGTGACCCGATGTTCATGGGGGTGGTGCATTTGTTTTTGCTTTTTTTAGGGGAAAGCCAGTTCTTTATTGATCGAATTCCACAGAAAGTGGGATAATGCTTACATCATGTGGTTGGCCAAACCACACATGACGCCCAAGTGCTAGATTAAGAGTGTATCTAGCTAAGCGGTGAGCTTCTACGTTACTGTCTCGACTTTCAAAGATAAAACTACAGGAAAAAGCAGTAGAACGGGCTTTGATCTCGCTGAAAATTGCGCCATGTTTGCCGTGGGAACCTCCAGCAATGTCTCTGACCACCTGTTTTGCATGTGACGCGACCACAAAACTCTGCAACAGAAGATCCTCAGCTGCACAAAGTGCCTCCCTGCAGGCTATCGACTCCAAAATCATTGGGTCATCCACTCCTTGCACCACCAGGGCTGTGCTACCCAGGTAGTTCCCCTCGGCATCCCTGCACACAACTGCTGCCGAACCACCTTGCCCTGGTCTCACGGCCGCATCCACATGAAGCTTTGCATGGTTCGCCGGAGGAGCTCTCAGACGAGTTCTACGTTGCATATCCCCTCCTGTCCTTGATATCCCAACCGGTTTGCGTTCTTTAATACTCTCCAGCTCTCCAATGAATCTGGTGGTGAATGAGAAAAGTGACTGGGGACTCTGAAAAATACCCTCGTGGATGGACTTCCTCCTTGCCGACCAAATAGCCCACAAAGTGATGGCTGGCTTGACGAAATGAGCATGTGATAATGCCTCCATTTGTGTGAACAGCCACTGTTTGGCTTTCGGCTCTCTGTTGTGCACCAGCGACTGCCCAATCTCCTCCTCTGCCATAGCCCATGTGCATCTGGAAGTAGTACACTCCAGGAGAGAATGCCGCCATGAGTCCGGTGCCCCACACAGCCCGCATGCCACAGAGTTTGACATATGTCGATGAGAACGAACATCTTCGGTTGGCAAGGAATGTTTTGAAAGTCTCCATAAGAACATTCTAATTTTTCCGGGCACTTGCGTTTTCCACAGAGTTTTCCACTCGTTTTGCTCGGCTATATTGCTTGACGAGCTAGCATTACCGCTCAGCCAAGCCTCACGGCGATGCCTTGTTAGTACAAGCATGTTGTACGCTGATCTGACGGAGAATTGTCCATTTTTCTCAAAATGCCAATGCCAGAAATTAGTTATATTACGAGTGCAAAGTGGAATACTAGTGATGACTTTCACGTCCATGTGAAGGAAAACCTCTCGGACCCTCTGTATGTTCCATGTTGCTGTAGTTGGATCTATGATTTCTGAAACAAACTGAGGCGGGTTCGCTGTCCTACAACCATATGGTCGGAGCATCTCGTCCCTAGGTAACCAGTTTTCAGTCCAAATACTTGTATTATGTTCGTTCCAAATTCTCTTTATTAGCCCTTGCTAAAGAATATCTCTCCCTTCTACTATGGCTCGCCAAATCTGACTCGGGTGGGATCCGAGGCTGGCTTCAAGAATTGTTGAACCTGGATAGCAAACACTCCTGAGGATGCGAGCACTCAGTGAGTCTGGCTTTTGAAGCAAACGCCACGCTTGTCTAGCCAGCATAGCCAGATTAAAGAGCTCAAAATCTTTGAAACCCAAACCCCCCATGCTTTTTGGTTGGGTCATGTCCTTCCAAAAAACCCAATGCGGCTTCCGTTGACCTTCTTTGCTCCCCCACCAAAATTTCCTTATGAGCATATTCAAATGTTCACACAACCCTCTTGGTAATTTGAAGCAAGACATAGAGTATACTGGCACCGCCTGAGCAACCGCCTTAACAAGAACCTCTTTTCCAGCCGTGGACAGAGACTTCTCTATCCATCCTTGAATCCTACTCCACAATCTGTCCTTCAAATATTTGAAAGCACCATTCTTTGAGGAACCGATGTCAGAAGGCATACCCAAATATTTTTCATTCAAAGTCTCATTTGGTACATGCAAGATGCCCTTTATGTCATTGCGGATATTTTCTGGAACCCCTTTGCTGAAGAAGATGGATGATTTTGCATAATTAATTCGCTGGCCAGAAGCTTGACAATATGTATCCAAAACTTGGTTCACCTCCATCGCTCCCATACCATTCGCCTTGAAAAACAGCAGGCTGTCATCTGCAAATAATAAATGGTTTACCGGTGGCGCCGAGGCAGCCACTTGAAGCCCACTCAAGTTTGATGACTCACTTCTTGATTTTAGGAGGCACGAAAGGCCCTCTGCTGCTAAGAAGGACAAGTATGGAGACAACGGGTCCCCTTGTCGGATTCCACGAGATGGTTTAAACTCTTCTAGTTTGTTCCCATTGACAAAACGGAAAAATTAACTGAGCTCACCAGATTCATGACAATATCCACCCATCTAGCAGTGAAACCCAGCTTAAGCATAATTGCCCGTAAGTAGGGCCATTCAACTCTATCGTACGCTTTCATCATATCAAGTTTCAAGGCACATGATTGATGCTTCTTTGCCTTGTTGCGCTTCATGAAATGCAGTCATTCATAAGCTGTAATGACGTTATCAGTAATAAGCCTCCCAGGCACAAAAGCAGACTGCTCCTCCGAGACTATATCTGGCAATGCCACCTTAAGGCGGTTAGATATCACCTTCGAAGCTATTTTGTATAACGCATTGCATAAACTGATTGGGCGAAATTGCGGCAGTGGTGTGGGATTTTTTACCTTAGGTATAAGAACCAGGATGGTGTTATTTATGCATTCCGCCGACTCAGAGCCCTCCACAATCGTCAGAACCACCCTAGTTACCTCGTCTCCGCACACGTCCCAGTGTCGCTGGAAAAAATGTGCTGGAAATCCATCGGGGCCCGGCGCCTTAATTGGGAACATCTGGAACAGTATTGAGCACATGCTCCATGTCCTGCACTCCTTGAGAGGTATATAGCTCTTTGTAGAAAGAGGTTGTCAAAGCTTCCATCTCATCTTTACATCAGTCATTTGTCCGTCAGGGCGCTGCATTTGTTTTTACTGAAAATTAGAAGTGAGCAACATAGCAGGACGGCCCGTCAAGCTTCCTCCCTCATGGACTGCCTTACAATTTTTGACCGTCCGACTGTCCGTCTCTTGATGTTGGAATCCTTGTCTTGCCTGGGCAAATCTCTATCTCTACCTACTAATAAACCAGCGATTGCTTCTGGTTGTACGTCGTCTGCACTTTTGCATAAAAGCCCCTTCCTTTTTTAGAATTCAATCCGCAGTCCTATTTTAAGTGGTACGTGAGAAAACACTTCGTATTTACATAAACGCCCCTGCATTAGTTACAATTCTACCCCGTTTGCCTTCTCCACCGCCGGGCACGGGCCGCAGCTTGCCGCCGGCTTCCACTCCGCAGAAGCCAAGGAAGGGGTGATGCGTCCCGGCGGAAAAAAAGGAAGGAGGAGGGAAGTGAGAAGGAGGCGGGGTCGGCCTGCTGGTTTGCCGGGGCTGGAGAGGCTCGTGGTAGGGAGCTCCTCTCCTCTGCTTCGGGTGCGAGGCGGCCGAAGCGCTCGGGCTGCAGAGCTGCGGGGCAGGGCCCGAAGGGTGGTGCGAGCGCTGGATGTGACTTGGTGTAGGTCTCCGGCGAGATGGGGATGGCGTGGAGGGGGTCTGGACGCCGGCGGATCCTTGGCCGGCGGCGCTCGGGCATCGGGCGGCCATGGCCGTCTCTCTGTAGAAAAATAGAAGGCAGAGAGAGCTCTTAGAGAAGAAGCACGGGGGAGAGAAGAGAGATGGAGGAAGAAGGGGAGGGCTCACCGACGGCGCAGAGGAGGACGCCCGAATGAGGAAGCAGCATGTCGTCCTCCTCCACATCGCCCAGCGCGCGGCTTCTCCGGGCGCGGAACTGCCGCAGCTGTTGCTGCTGGCCAGACACCCGTAGCCATGCACTCACCTGCGGCGAACGGAGGCGGGAGAGGGAGAGTGCCCTGGCTGGCAGGGAGGGGAGGAAGAAGGGAGAGGAGTGGTGGTGGAGGAGCAAGGCAGTGAGAGGATGTGGTTGGACGAGGCATGTGGCCTCTCGCAGTCAACGCGAGCCGCGAGCAGTGGAAGAAGCGAGAATGAGCGACGCGGGATCGGCCGAACCTCTGGGGCACGGCGCAGGTGGCGAAGGCTAGGCAGTCTGAATCAGGTCGTAGGCGAGGCTTCTGGCCTGATCCGGAGCACGGGGCCGATGACTGGGGCGGACGGCCAGATCAGGACGAGGCAGAGGAGCTCCAAGGCGCCAGCCATGGCGGCCTCTGGGTTCATCGCCGATTAGGGGGTGCTGCACTGGCCAGCCACCACGGCCCTGCGCACGTGCGGCTCTTGGCTAGATTGGATGGTGAGAGAAGAAGAAGAGGACCAGCGCTGGATTAGGATGAGCGGAGGAATTGGCGATCTGGATAAAAGAAGGAGAGGAGTGGCGTCGGCGATGAGATAAGGCACGCAGTGGGCGGTCAGTGCTTTTCTTTAATGAAATGGAATGAGATTGGTCTTGTACCGGCCAGAAGCTACTGGATGCACGCGTGCTAGCACCGAATTTTCATTTTCCGGAAGAGCACCGATTAATACTTGATGATATTTGTTGTTAGTACATACTCCCTCTGTCCTAACATAACTCTTAATACAATTTTATACACAATTTTGTATTCCCCCTTTTCTAAATTTAAGTCTTTTTAGAAATTTTAATACGGACTACATACGGATGTATATAGACATTTTAGAGTGTACTTTCACTCATTTTCCTATGTATGTAGTCCATATTGAATCTTTAAAAAGACTTATATTTAGGAACAGAGAGAGTATTGTTAGTTTTTTTTGAACCAATAAGACTTTATTTCTCAAATAATAGCCAAGTCATTTACAATGGAGTGAGAAATAAAGTCAGGGATAAATGATTCCCAGAAAATAGAAGATTTATCACTAAAGGATTTTTGCGCTAATCTATGTGTCACCTCATTCGCCTCGCGGAAGCAATGTGAATATTCAACACTAGCAAAATCCAGAGCTAGCTGCTTACACTCTGTCACCATAACCGCATCAAGTCCAGCATGAGCATCCAGATTTTATACTGATTCAACCACAAAGTTGTTGTCTGATTCAATTAGGATCTTATTGCATCCGATCTTCCCCGCTAAGTATAGGGAGTATTGTTAGTTAGTACAAGGTCGAGACACTTATTTTGAGACAGATGGAGTATAATGATTAAAAGTGAATGAAATATTGAAAATAAATATTTCTTAATGAAGAATATATTTGAAGCTCGTCGGTACTTGATCAAGATATTCCTCAACTCTGTATGTCACCGATGTCATCAGTAAGATGAGAATGAGAGCGTGGGATGAAGAATAGAGAGAGTGCGACAACAGTGCATCTTGCTCGCACCATGTTTCGCCCCGCACTACAGCTGGGAGGGGGAGCACTACCCTATGTTGTACCATGTGTCCCACGGCTCTGCATCCCCTAATCCTGATACTCATCGAGGCCCAATGATAATGTCTAGGGAAGTGGTCATGTTGGCGTGGAGAGTGTGCTCCTACTGTTGACGGCACAACAAAAGTGTCACAAGTATTGTAAATTCTTTACTTTCTGGTCATCATATTTTTGAAATGAGAAAGCATAAATATGAATTAATGCTAATAGGGATTGTGAGATATAGGGATGAAGATATGATCTGTTTGAAACTGTTACAGGTATGCCAATGATGCACAATTACTTTCACATCAAAGCAGTGGCCGTTGATCGATAAATGGTTAGATTGTAATTATTTTTACATAGGGTTGTTAAATAACAACAACTTATTACACACAATTCAACTTTTTTAGAGCGAGTTGAAGAAGTAGGTTTTATTAGTAGAAAAAAAGATTACGAGCTTTTGAAATACAATGAGATCTTCATAAAGTGGATATTTATGAGTTTAACAAGCAATTTAATTGGAAAATCTTATTATTCATCATGATAGGTAAACACTTGAATACCATATGAACTCTGAGATTTATTTTATACCCGGTGCAACGCACGGGCATTTTTTGCTAGTCTATATGACGCACATTGCATCAAGTTGTCAATGTTTCGCACATACAGAGCAACCAAACAACTGAATCTCAGCCCGCGCGTGTAGTTGTTTAACGTGTACAGGGATTCCACTTTTGGAAAGTTTCCTACTCCGGTTTTCCTGGTTTTAGGAAACTTCTATAAGGTTCCTAACTATTTTTTTCTTTCTCTTTACATGTTTCTTTTATTTTTGCAAAAATTTCTCAACATGTTTTGAATTTTCAAAAAATATTCGTTTTTTAAATGATTGTGTTTTCAAAAAAGTTCTCAAAATAATGACAAATATTGATGGGGATGGGGTGTCAACTTACTCCTTTATGCATGCCTGTGAACAATACAAAGCGCCAGAGGTGTGGAGGGGAGGCGTTCATCTATGTCGGCCCAAAGAAGCAACATGCGATTTGCAACGACGGTTTTTTGTTTAGATAAGGACTGCCAACTTTATTTAATCAATAACAAGGTTTAAATGTACAAAAGTTGGGTTCGGTGATTCCATGAAGTCCAAACATGCCAGGCAGTCAGCAGAGAAGGAGCTAGTTTACCGACGTAATCCGCCTGCCCATTATTACTCCCAGTTTCATATCTGAAGATTACCTCTCGATGTTTGTGACGCGGACGTTCATAGGTTTTTTTTTTTGAGGGGTACGCGGACGTTCATAGGTGGATACTGCATTTGTTTGTGTTGGAACATAGCAGGCTGGCCTGTCATGCTTCATCCCTCATGGGCCGCCCTATCACGATTCCTATCCGTCAGTCCATCCGTCTGTCGATGTTGTTTCCTTCTCAACCATACGTAAATCCTATATGACGCACATTGCCGGGCAACCGCGCGATTTAATCTGGGCAGACCCATTTACCTTTTTAAGGTGTACAATCATTGCAGCTATCGAAAGTTTCATACTCCGGTTTTTCTGGTTTTAGCAAACTTCCAGAAGGTTCCTGACTATTTTTTTCTTTGCATGTTCAAATTTGGGTTTTATTTTCTATTTTTCAGAAAAAAAACTATTTTTATGGAATTCTAAGAAATGCATTTAAAAAATTGTGTTTAAAAAATTCTCAAAAATATGGAAAAACTACTCATTTTATCCAAAATGTTTGTGTTTTAAAAACTGTTCGCAAATTTGAAAACATATTTACATTTCTAAAAGATTTTTAAAATTATAAAAATGTTCGATCTTAAAAAAATTATTCGAAAATATTAAAAAGTGTTCGTTTTTAAAAAAGTGCTAAAAATTTCACATGTCAAAAACTTGTTAATTTTTTAGGAAATATATTCACTTAAAAGTAATTTTGAATGCCAAAAAAGGAAAATAAAAGGCACTAGACTAAGCGAGCCACTATAGTGTCGGACCGCAACAATATATGCTCGCTATAGGACATGCTCACTACAGTAGGCACATACTCGCTACATGGGCGGACCGAGTCGTGGGGCGTCGTGTGCGGATCAAAGGCCAATTTGATGCAGAGAGAGAGTCCATTAGGACGAAATCACTAGTTAATGGTAAGTCGTCACTTTCCCAATCGCCAATTTGATGCAGAGAGAGTCGTGTGCGGATCAAAGGTAAGTCGTCACTTTCCCAAGCGGCAACAAGAGGCACACTGCATGTGTGACACTTGTTGCAATCTGGATTTTTTTTACCTTTTTCATAGATTCGTTGATTTAAAATGTTTTATCTCTTGAATCGTGCGTCCAAATACTGAATCATTTTCACCGTTGGATTTCTCGTGCCATGATATTCAAAATTAGATCTCATGTCAATATGTTTTGACAAACTTTTTTCAACGGAAAACCTTGAAACCAGTACAAAAATTCCAAAAGAAAGGAAACCGAAAATACCGGCAATAAAAAGTACAAAAAAAAGGAAGAAAAAAACAGAGCCCAGAAGCAACATTGCGGTTTTTAATTTTTTTTAGAAAGCATAGACTATGGTTTTCCTTTTTGGGGGGAAGCATAGGTTGTTCTTCTCACAGAAGCGCATGTTGTGCTATTCCCTTTTGAGAAGTTCAACTATGCTTGTCGTGAAAGAACAAGTTGTGCTTCACAGAGAAGCATAAGACGTGCTTCTTACCAAAGCTCAGCTAGTGCTTTCATAAAAAGTAAATATGTGCCTTCACGAAAAATACATTTTCTTTTCTAGAAGCAAGTTGTGGTTCACAAAGAAAAGATCATTGCTTCCTCTCCAAAACCAAGAAAAATCTGGCAAAAAGCGAAAATAAAAAAAGTAAAAAATAAAATACAGATAGAAAATATAATAAAAAAGAAAATTCAGAGAAAAAGCCCAATATGCGACACGTGGCAACGTCTGAACGCATCACTTGGCACACTTCCAGGGCCAAGAAAGTGACCCTTAACGGAGGCCCAAGATTAACCGTTGGTTTGTTGCTTCCCCTTAAGAGCTCCCTCTTGCATGTGCACCAAAATGTCGTCTCGTAAATTCTTATATAGAGAGAGTGAGCGAACTTGTCATGGTTTTGGGTAGCAGTTTTATGTTACCAAAAAAAAAAAATGATAGCAGTTCTCGGTTACCTTCCAATTTTGACTAGGATGTTTTTTCTTTCTGCTTCTTTCATTTGATTTCTACGTTGTTTTATTTTCTTTTTTTTGGGTTTTCTTTTAAAAGTACTAAGTTGTTTGTAGAAAACATTTATGAAATATAAAATATATTGCCAATTTCAAATAAATTATAATGAATTTCATTTTTATATCTAAAGTTTTAGAAATGAAAAAATCTTAAATATTTTTTATGTTTTTATAAATGTTCATAAGTTTTACAAAATGCTCAGAATTTTCAAATATATCCATTTCTTTTTTAAAAAATTATGCAAATTTTAGAAAATATTCTCATACTTCTATTAAAAAAAATGTTCGCACACATTTTCTTAAAACAGACCAATGGCCAAGAAAACCCCCCAAAAGGAAAAGTGATCATTAAAGCCGGAAAGAGTAGGAATCTGATGTATGAGTTTCTTCCAATCTGACCATGGCGGCAGCTCATTGCCGTTTGACTTCTTTCCAGGCATCATTTTTAAGAGCTTGATCTGCTTTAGATGACTTTGCCTTATGCCTTCTCACCAGCCCTTGGAGCAAGATAGCAGGGCAATGTTGTCGACGCCCAACGATGCTCTTTCGTGACCATCTGGTGACGACATCTCCAACGTGAACCGTCAGAAAATCCGCATTCATCCCGATCAAGCGGCCCAGATGCATCCAACGCACTACCTCATCGGTCCATCGACGGGTCTGGACGTCTGTTTTCCTACAAACCGGAGGAAAAACCAGGGTGGCTTTGCGGTCGTTCGGACTGCTGTCTTGTACGATTCTGATAGCCGGAGACACCCCAAAAACTCTCTCGTGCTCGCGCACTCTCTCGCGGGAAGCGGTTTCCGTGCATGCGTGCCGGTCACTACCAGCACCGCATTAATGTTGCGAATGCAACCTCTCACTGGAGCCTGCATTGAAGTGGCGCGCTGCAGAAGCAACGTGACCGGACGGTTCTCTCTGCATTCAAACTGGTTGTCGTTCGTCCGCCTTCCGACACTAAATAAGTGTGGCTGCCGAGAAAACTACTCCACCAGCCCAGATTCACAGAACATACCGCTTGGCCGAAACAATCCGCACCGCACCGCACCACCTCTGCTCCTGATCTCCTCAAGCTCCAAAGCGTCATGGGACAACCTCTCCACCAAGCAGAAGAAGCGGGAGCTGGCTGTTATTACGGTCGGCTGACATGCCTATCGTGGCAACCAGACAGCGGCAAGCTTTTCGACGAGATTGACGGAAGGCAGCACCACGTAGAGACGATGGACAAGGTGTACAACGACGAGCACATGCCTCTTCCCTCGCCGCTCCATACTGTCATAACATTGGAGCAGGCGCATGCGCACTTTGACGCCGTAATGGCGAAAGAGCTGCAGGCGCCACTGGTGTCTGCGCTCCGGCAGGCGTAGGAGGATGAAAGCTGCAACCTCTGGCAAATTGATGAGCACTGGCTTGCGGGGAGGGGGCGGGGGAGGGGGGGGTGAATCACCAGTGGAGCAGGCGGACAATAATGTCGTCGTGGCCATGGTCGCCGAGGATCCGAGCTTCCTGAATGAGAAGCGGACGTTGTACCAGTCCATAGGCAGTGCTCGCGAGATCCGACGCGAGCGATGGTGGCTGCATGTCACGCGGGTGAAGAGGAACACCCTATTCAAGGAGATCAACGCTGGGGTTGCCAAAGAGGAGGCGCAGGCGACCACAGACGGCCCCGGATCCGCGTCGGTCGCGGCGCTAGCACGGTTCACACAATCATTATCTCCAATAACTATCGAAATCTGATTTAAGTGTTAGATTTTGACCTTGATCTTGCACACGTGAATTTGCGGACGCAAACAAGGCAGCACACACTACGAATCAGAAGAATAAACACACCGTTACCACAAGGCAGGCTTTTGCGACATGTCTTTTACTTCATAATCCATCTATTTATGCAGTGCAACACTCGGCCATGAACACGATCGAAACATCTAGAGCCATCACACAGACTAAGATCATCGAACCGCACCTAAACACCCAAACCAAAAGGAGGATGAGCAAAAGATCAATTTCTTGAATGAGCTTTCAGAGCGTAGATCGCTAAGCCCAGGGCCTTGGCTAGTTTTGGGAGACTTTAACTTTATCCTATACGCGTCAGACAAAAGTAACTCCAACTTGGACAGGAGAATGATGGGGAAGTTCATGCGTTTCGTAGATGATAACGCGCTCAAGGAGCTCTTTTTGCATGGACGCAAGTAGACGTGGAGCAACGAAAGGGAACCACCCACGCTCACAAAGATAGACCGAGCCTTTGTTTTCGTCGATTGGGAGCTTGAACATCCGGAGTGCTTGCTGCAAGCGCTATCTACTGAGTACTCCGATCACTGCCCGCTTCACCTGCGCTTCATGAGCACATGCATGTCAGGAGGAGGTTTCGGTTTGAGAAGTTTTGGGTCAAGATGGACGGGTTTTTGGATGTTGTCAAGGAGGCTTGGGTATGTGCCCCGAATATCACTGATCCTTTCATGCGACTTGACATCATGCTCCGCAACACAGCCCGAGCGCTTGCAGCATGGGGACAAAAGGAGATAGGAAACATAAAACTGCAAATCGCAATTGCCAACATAGTCATCTTGCGGTTTGACTGTGCTCAGGAGAGTCGAGCGCTAACGGAGGAGGAGAGATGGCTTAGAAGGACTCTTAAGCAGCTTGTACTAGGGCTGTCATCCCTAGAGAGGACCATTGCGAGACAGAGATCGAGAATCACTTGGCTGAGAGAAGGAGACGCGAACACGCAGCTGTTTCACTTGGTTGCAAATGGGAGACGGATGAAAAACTACATACCCTCCTTGATCATGGACGGGCACATCATCACAGATCAGAAAGGCAAGGAGGAAGCTTTGTACAAGGCGTACAAAGAGTTGCTCGGCAAGGACAGTGCCCGAGACTTCACGCTCGATCTGGAGGACCTGGGTGTCATGCGTATTGATCTTTCAGAGCAAGATCGCGTGTTCTCTGAAGAAGAGATTTGGGAGGCAATCAAGGACCTACCTTCGGACAAGGCACCTGGGCCGGACGGGTTCATTGGCCTATTCTATCAAAAGGCTTGGGAAATAATCAAGGAGGATATATGTTGTGGCGGTCCATAAACTTTTCCTTGGTAACGGGAGGGGGTTTGGAAGGCTTAACCAAGCGTTGATCACACTTATACCGAAGTCCCCGGAGGCGTGTGCTATGTTTTATTTCTGACCTATATGCCTTGTGCATAGTATGCCCAAGATAGCATCCAAATTGCTGACAGCCAAGCTAAGGCCACGCATGGGAGAGCTCGTTCAAACAAACCAGTCCGCTTTCATCAAGGGCAGATGCTTACACGACAATTTCCTCTTGGTTCGGCAAATGGCGCGTTCGATGTATAGGAGGAAAGCCAAGGGAGTGTTGCTCAAGCTTGACATATCTAAAGCCTTCGACTCTCTGGCGTGGCCGTTCCTGTTTGAGGTGTTAAGGGCTAAAGGTTTTTCGGAGCGTTGGATCTCTTGGATTGCGATTTTTCTTACTACTCGCAACTCGAGAGTTTTGGTGAATGGCTGCGCGGGCGACAAATTCATGCATGCCAAAGGGCTTAGGCAAGGGGACTCGATCTCCCCCTTGCTATTTGTTATTGCCATGGACGTACTAACGGCTATCATAAGCAAGGCGCATGAGGCCAGAGTGCTGAGTACCATCAATGGATGTAGCCCTATGCAGCGCCTGTCCCTGTACGCGGATGATGTGGTGCTCTTCATAAAGCCCACTTGGCCAGATCTCATGTTCGTTAAGGAAATTCTCACCATATTCGGAGTGGCATCAGGGCTCAAAGTAAACTATGCCAAATCAGCGGCGATCATGATCAGAGCTGAAAGTGAGGATGAGGAGCTTGTCAAGTCTGCACTGCCATGGAAGATCGACACCTTCCCGTGCAAATATCTAGGGCTCCAGCTAAGCATAAAACAGCTCAAAAGATTCGAGTGGCGGCCCATTGTTGATACCGCACTTCACATATTGCGAGGATGGCAAAGAGGCCTGGTGACAAGGCCTGGGAGGCTCATACTTGTTAACCAAGTTATGAGGGCGCGTGCTACACATCACCTCATGATCGCGGAGGCACCAAAATGGGCTCTGAAAAGAGTGGACAAAGGTTGTAGGGCTTTTTTTCTGGGCCGGGACTGAGGCGGTGAATGGGTGCAAATGTGTTGTCTCATGGACTAAGGTGTGCAGGCCAAAGCACATGGGAGGTCTTGGAGTCATTGACCTGTCTAAACACGGCATCGCATTAAGAATGAGATGGGAATGGCTCCGACGCACGAATGAGTCTAGGCCTTGGCAAGGCCTCAATTTGACCGCGGACAAAAATGTGGATCAAGCCTTTGGGAGCCTAGTTAAATGGAAAGTTGGCTCGGGAGACAAGACCTTGTTTTGGAAAGATCGATGGATACATGGTGCAACAATCGGAGAGATTGCCCCATTGGTGGTGGCAAAGGTGCGGACACAAGTAGCTAACAGGAGACTCGTGCGGGATGCGATGTACATGCATACATGGATGGACAACCTTGTAGGAAGTCTTTGCAATGAGGGCCTCACCCAGTTCATTGGGATTTGGGAGATCCTCATGGAGGTCCAGCTGGATGATCAGATTGAGGACCGTCCTATCTGGGCTTGGAATGCATCGGGCGTATACACTGCATCTTCGGTGTATAAGATGCTGTGTGAGGGAGGAACTAGATTCCACTCCTTTGGGGCCATATGGAAGTGTTGGGCACCTCTTGCATACAAGATTTTCATGTGGTTCGCTGTGCAATACCGACTGTGGACATCAGACAGGAGAACCACGCACGGATTGCAAGACCAAACCTCAAAATGCTACATGTGTGACCAAGAGGAGGACACGGTTGATCATATATTGCTGCAATGCGTCTTCTCGCGGCAAGTGTGGTTCCGTTGCATCGACATGATGGGTTTGACGGTAGATCTATGCCCTACTAACAACTCTAGTCTGGAGCAATGGTGGACGGAAGGTAGAAAATGGATAGATAAGCAATCCCAGAAAGGTTTTGACACTTTCTTAATGCTAATTTGCTGGACGTTATGGAAGCAAAGGAATGCGAGGGTGTTCGGCAACGGAATGGTCAAGAACGAATTGGATACGGTGGACATGATCTTCGATGATCTCAGGACCTGGGCAAAAGCAGGAGCGTTTGGAGGACAACCAGTCATAGAGTAGTCGAGTAGACCTAGGGAGTGGTGTGGAGGGTTGGTTAGGGTCGGCTTGTGACACCTAACTAGCACATGTATAATCTCTTGTACATATATTTCTCCCTTCTATAAAGCTAAGGTACGCCATTGGCGTACCCTCGAAAAAAAAGCTACATGCTTTTTTCTTAGGGATAGCTTAGTTACATGCAATAGATAAAGGGAAACACTTGTATATGGCGCGCCGGCCAAAACTTCGGCCGGTCGCGTCCACAGGCGCAGCATCCCACGATTCAGATGACGACACGTAAGTACAGCGGACTCACACGTGAATTAAATCTGGTGCCTTATCTTCTTCCTCCTTCGTTCTACTCAGTCTGTTTCTTCTACCTCTAGCGCCATGGCTCTGCTCCTTCCCAGTCTTCCCCACGTAGCTCGAGACCTCACAAGCTCTCTCACCGGCGACGACGTGCTTGCGTGTGAGAAAGCGTCGACGGCGGGGACGTCTACTTCTGATGGCGAGTTGCAACCAAACGGAGACGGCGTTTTTGCTGCCTCCAGTTTCCCCTTTGTTTTTTGCTGCCTGTGCACACACTGCCTCATGATGACGCAGTAGTCGCCATGGATATGCCCATACAGAGCTTCGTTTTTCTGTTATGGAGTGCTGCAACCGGCCGTGGGAGATGCTACATCCCGTGGCGAGGGATGTTAGAACTGATAATTATTTTTGCTGGAACCAAATACTAGATTTGTCGCTATTTTTCATTTGCTGGAACCAGTGTTTTGTTTTGCTACTACCGGCACCTTCATTTGCTACAAAACCGGCGACGACATTTTTCTGCTACACAGGTTCGTGAAGATCATGCAACCTCAACGATGGGCGTCAACATTTTCTTTGCTGCAAACCATGAAGATTTTTGCTACAACCGGCAACAAGGTTTGTTACCACCATGCGCAGCGGCCGGCCGACATTTGTTTTTGATTTTGCTACAACCATATCAATTGTTTGTTGGAACCGGCAACCAAGGAAGCTACATCCGGTAAACAGTACTACTACAACAACGGCGACGGCGAGCCGCGGCTGCAAGCTTTTTTTGTTGGGACTGATACATTTTTTTGCTACAAGCGGCCGATTTTTTTGCTACTATCGGCACCCCGAGGGAGAGTACTTTTTTTGTGAGGGCATCGACGGAGGTGCTCCGACCGGTGACCGTCGCTACTAGAAGCTGCGGCCGCCTTCCCCGGAGCTGCGACCGTCGCTACAAGGAGCTGCAACCCACGGGTGAAAGCTTGCTGTATACTCCCTCCGTTCCAAATTACTCGTCGTGGTTTTAGTTCAAATTTGAACTAAAACCATGACAAGTAATTTAGAACAGAGGGAGTACATGGATCTGACGAGAAACATGAGAGACGACGGTAGCGACCGGCGGCGACCACGGCATCCAGCAGCATGGGATGGCGGAGGATAGGAGGCCTAGATGAGGGGGTAGTCGCCGCCGGCCGGGAGGACGTCCAGGCAGAAGGGGGCAGCACTCACGCTACGCGCGGCGAGGAAGAAGAAGATGAGAAAGTCAACGCATGCAGGATCGGATGGTTGAATCTCGCTGCATCGGGCGGCTGGGGCTGGACCGGCCCAACAGTTGGGCCGGCGCAGATCACTGCCCATAGATAAAACGGCTTGATCTCGTCCACCAGAACTAGAACAAGTGTTGATTACAAAATAAGAGACTAACGGGCGTGATAATAAACTTCAAATCGCAGCGTACAATGCGTTGTGTTGCAAACATCAACGAGCGTAAAACATCTCTATCCCTCCGAATCTGATTCTGAATCACCATCATATAACCATTCATTTGTATACCGGACACTCTCCTTTGTCAACCAAGGCATCATCTCAAGGAACTGTTTCTTATCGTAGTTATTAGATATCTTCAGAAAGCGGAGTCTCGGCGTGGACACGCTCGTGTGCATTTTCTCGCCTGGTCCTGCATCCCAGTCATCATCGATATCGGTGCGGCAGTCGTCGATGGTGAGGCGCTCCAGCGAGGGCGATACGAACGCGTCTCCATAGAGGTCGCAACGCTGGAGATTGAGGCGCAGTAGCGCCGGGCAGCAGGAGAAGTCGAGTTGGCCGTCGACGAGGCGGACGGTGTCGAGGTGGATCGTCGTCAGGTGCGGCGAGGCGAATGGGAGGGGGCGCCGCCGCTTCCAGAGCACGTCTTGCTGCTGACGGAAGCGAGCCGTGAGGGAGCGGGCGCGGCCAACCGAGAGTGCGTGCGTGACCCACAGGTCGACCTCGGGGTTGACCTCCCAGCGGTCCGAGGGACGCGGATTTTTCGAACAGCTGCACCGGGGCTGCGCTATCGTAGCGGTCGAAGCGACACGCTTTCTCTCGAGATGCCCACCGCAGGATAGCGATTTAGTGCACGTATTACCGTGTCAGACTTCTGTCACGGTTCCTATCGTCGTAGGGTAACAGCTCCACCGCATTCTCTGTATTTTTTTATCTCTACCCGACCCCTTGCATACCGACGCGGCCCGTGAGCACGGCTGATTTTTCTCCCCTATACAGCGCACTGCTCGGTCTCCTAAGTCTTCGCTGTAATGGATTGGGTGCAAGGAGGCGAGTCAATGGCGCCGGCGCTCGCCGCACCGGGAATCTCCCCGGCGGCCGACTGCAGGTATGTATCAAGACTGGATACTGGTGTACTAATTGCAACGCTCGTCCGGGATGCGTTATAGTCGATTTCTTAAGATTCCCCAAGCGAGTTTCTGAATCCCCTCTCCTTCTTTGTTGCTGAGCCGGAGCACAGATCCAACCAAGCCGCCGGCGACCCGTCCTCCGCAGTCAGGCCGATCGATGGAGGGTTGTCGGGGTCGGATCTATCGTGGCGTCCAGCCATCCAGGATATCGCGCGAGTCCCAGACGAAACGTCATTCTCCAAGTAAGTTTATCCATCTTTAGTGCGCCCGATCCATAAAATCGCAGTATTTGAGCTCGTGTATGTCCTCCTAAACTTTTGATCTCAAATTTTCAGTGCGCACATAGGGCTAGTAACGCCTCCGGCCACACTGAAGGGCGCGAATGCATGCACCTACAGCTCATATTTTAATCCAGATGTACGTGATGATGATTCTGGAAACGTTATAGTTGTGCCTGGATGGAAGAAACGGTAAACACATCCGCCTACACAGATACACCATTTATTCAGGACTGGGTGATTCGCATGTCACAGCGTTGAAAAAACATAAGTTGTCATCGATATTTCCGATAATCGAGCTTATTTTCATATCAGGTAGTCTGTTAATGATAGTCTTTCAAAATCAAATAATAATGTTCGGATGTTGCCTGGTCGTAGTCGCGATAATACTACCATTCCACAACATTAAACAATTTAAATATGTATTTTTAGCTGGGATATTATGATTTTGTCGTAATGATAACAGATTGCTTACATTATAATCAGGAATGTTGGGGCTAATGGCCCTGACACGAGGACACCTCCGTCCACAAAGACGGCCATCGAGCGACGTCTGCTCGAAATGAATGATCGTAGAGGCAGTGAAATCTTCGAACCAGTGGTCGGAACCGACTTCGACTCATGTCAAGAAGCATATGATTTCTACAATTTGTATTCGTGGGAGCACGGATTCGGCATTCGGTGTGGCAGAAGCAGAGTTAACACAAACAAATACAAGTTGATGCACGAACTTGTTTGTCAATGCGCGGTATGTAATAACTCCGTGGTAATTCTTTTCCCATTAAAATTCTGTTCTCTACTATATTTCCATGTGTGTCTGACCCGCTTTCACGTGTCGTGGAATAATTATACAGGGCAAGAATGACAAAGAAAACTCGTCATCATGCAAGATCGATTGCAAGGCCATGGTGAGATTGCTGCGTACCAAGGATCATGAATGGTACGTCAGTATGTTTGTCAAGGAGCACAACCATCGTTTGTCGGTTGGATACGATGCAAAACTCTAGTGGAATTCACACGATTTCATAGACCCCGTTTCATTTGACTTCATCAAGAATCTTCGAAGCAATAATGTCAGTGTTGGCAAGGTTTATAACATTTTGTGTGGAGCAGAATGGATTTCCCCGGCTGCCCGGCGCTGGATTTCCCCGGCGGCCCGCCCGTCCCGGCGACTCCTCTTTCACCAGCCATTCCTGCCTCCCGCAAGGATTTGGCTTCAGTTCATGCTCTGCCTTCCTTGGATCCCCCTCCCCCGACGCCTAGCATGCTCCTAGAGGTACGAGTGGGGGCGCAGAAAGACCTTTGTCACGGGCCGCCTCCCCCCGTGTCCGATAGTGTCTGAACTTTTCTCTAGCTGAACAGTACCCTATGCTATGAAGTAGGCATATCACGGGCGACGGGTACTACTAACCCACCCGATGTAACCGTGGCCTGGCCATCTTACGGTAAAGGCTGACGCATATCCCGATGTATATGGACGACCCGGATAAGAGGGCCGGGGTGCAGCTGTTCTATTTTATATTTTCGGCGGTCCGAGTAGGGGTAGAAGAACTCGCACCTGCAGTAGTCGGGCTTGTACTCGCAGTAGTTGCAATCGCGTAGTTTCTTCAGGTTGGCGTCGATCTCGAACGACCGCAGCGGCGGCGCGGAGGCAGCGTCTCGGCCCATTAGGAGGCTGTTGACGAAGACGCAGAAGGCGTCTCCCTCGCCGCGGACGTGGATGGCGGGGGCTGATCTGCAGAGGTGGCGCCAGCGGCGGGAGAGGAGGGATGTATGCACGGCATCGCGCGAGGGCAGGAAGGAGAGCACGTGGCGCAGGAGCTCGTCCGGCAGCGCACCGAACAGGTCGCCGCCGCCGCCACTCATTCTTTACAGATGGGTGCGGCCTGCGGCGGCTGGGAGAATGGAGTAGGAGATCGACTGATGATCGGGCCTATGTATAGACGGTTTTGCTGACATGCATGACAAACGCTATTAAAATGGAACGGGATATTATCCGGTACGATTGTGTTCCGTTCCGTTGGCGACTAGCGGTACTCAACGAGATTGATTGATTGATTATGCCGGCCTTTTTTTTATCGGTTTCCTACTCCATCCATCCCATAATATAAAAGCATTTTTGATGATTTGTTTGATGAATTAATCTAGCAAGCTAATTACAATTTTTGTTTTTGGACACATTTTTTGCAATCTAATCGTCACTTTTTTTATTCTGCACAAATAGTCTACATGCCGAAAATATCTTTTACCGATGAAAAATACTTTTATAATTTTTTTAATACAGTACAATCACATATGTTCATATACGTTCATTCATCCTATCCCTACGAGCAACTCCGAGATACTGAGCCGGCATCATATCTTGAGATTGTCGAAGTCATCACAGACGCCATGTAGTTGACGGAAATGTCTCCTCCTAGTGAACAAACATCCGGAAGCTTGAAATAAATCTAGAAAATTGCAAGCACGAGTACCAAGTATATAACTTGAATCTTGATAGGTTGGTTTCACCATAAAGAACCTAGCCATCTGAGCTACACTCAGTTCACTCCTTCTATGTTATTAGGTTAATAGCATGCTTAAAATATCTCGAGCTAGCCCATGGTACGGCTGGCGAGCAGCCTGAACCGTAGGGCTGCACTTCTCTCTCCTTCCTCACTACCGTAGCGCTGCACCAGACATAGGCCTCGCTGCATCGCACCAGTTACGTTCATGGTGGCCCATCCACATAGTTGTTTCTTGTGCAGCTGCATCGGTGGTGTGATCGGCTTGTTCCGAAGTGGAGGTGGAAGGGGCCATCGCTGGGTAAAATCCCTTTCTAGAAATTTGATAGCGTCCCTCATTGGCGCCACACAACTCCATGGAGATGTGGTGTTTTCATGAGGCGCTCCTACTCTCCTCTTCATATCGCTATTGGAATTATCGTCTTTGCTGAGTGGTCAGAAAACTCGGCAAAGGGCAATTAATACTTGGCAAACACTTTGTCGAGTTTAGCTCTTGGCATAGGGTACTCGGCTTACACTCTTTAGGAAAAGGCCAGTTACCAAATGGAAAAAATATCACATGATACCACCTCTTAGGTGATACCATGATACCATTTCAAAAAATTCAATTTTAAATGTTTCAAAAAATTCTGAAAAAATTCTGAATGTTCATGTCACATGGATGTACAATCTCTAAAAATTTCAGATCCAAATTCAAAATATACATTGAGAAACAAAAAGGACAAATCCAGCATCAATAGTGTCAAAAAAGACAAAAATTAAAACGCCACTATTCACATCCATATTTATCTTTTTTATTTCTCAATGTGTATTTAGAATTTGGACCTGTAACTTTTATGGGCCGTACATTCATGTGATGTGAACATCTATAATTATTTTCAGAATTTTTTGAAACATTTAAAATTAAACTTTTTCAAATGATATCATGGGAGCATTTAGAAGGTGTTATCACCTGATACTCTTCCGTTACCAAATTTCGTCTGTCGGGGACTCGACAAACACATTGCCGAGGGCCACATGGATTGACCGACCTCCATCAACTTGCTACTCAGCAAAGTCCAATGCACACGAGGGCTCGACGTGACCTCCCATCTTCATCGAGCTCTTGCGTATGGTTCTCGGCTAACAAAGTCTGTTGTGTACGTTTGCCAAGAGCTGGTACGCGGTGTAGAGTCGACTGCCGTGCCCCCGGCTCTCATTTGCCGACAGTTGTTTCTAGATACTCAGCAAAGCATCTCGTGAGTGACTAGAAAGCAACACATGACATCATTATGATATCGGCTCTTGGCAATGTATTTTGCTAAATTCTGCACTCGGCAAAGCATCTGTTATTAGTTTTTTATAATTACTCAGTAGGCCCTGCAACAAAAATACTCCTCCGTTTCTAAATACAAGTCTTTTTAGATATTTCAACATGAACTACATATGGATGTATATAGACATAATTTAGAGTGTAGATTCACTCATTTTTCTTCATATGTAGCCCATATTGGAATCCCTAAAAAGACTTATATTTAGGAACAGAGGGAGTATATAGCAATTCTATCATTGTCCACATATCACAAGCACTACCACATTATGGCTAAAATCACATACATTCCATCAATATCACAAAGCATCATATATGGTCCACATAAGCATTATAACAAGTCACCGCTAGTCACTTAACCCCAATGTGGCCAATTCATTTTACGTAAGATCATATGATAAAAGTCACACCACAGTTAGGACAAAGTGGACAAAGATTATCAAGTTCTTCAGCCCACTTAACCCGATCTGACATGCACTCTTACCTACTTCATGATCCCTTTCTATTTGATCGCATACTTGGAGTAATCATCCTCTGTCTCCTCTCTACTAACCAAACACTTGTTCATGGCATGTCAGCCATGAATCATAGACTCTGTATATCTCACCACATAACACTTCATCTACAAAGAAATATGTACATGATTTCAACAACCAACACAAGCTGAGAAGAACACATGGAACATAAGGAACATAAGCATTAATGATTCATATACCCAAAAGAATCACAAGTTCTACTCTGAGTCGACATCACCAGCTACATAACTACATCCCTACATCAACATAAACTATCACTACAAGAAATGAGTCAACTTGTGACCTTCTGTCAGTGACACTGGAAGAATTGGTCGTAAATCTACGACCATTTGAGACCAATTGGTCATAAGCTATTCGGGGGGCTCCAAACCCTAAACCATAATGACCATTTTTGTCAAAAAGGTCGTAATTTCATTACACTAAATGGTGGTAAAGCAAACAGCACTGGTCTGCTGCCTTAGTTCTAGCTGATCACGACCAATATAGATGGTCATAGCCTTGTAAATTGTGGTGCATTGCTATGACTAGGCGCTACCTCATCAGTTTTGCCTATGTGTCATGTCCATGTGTCAATTTTTGTCCTAGGTTGTGAAGCAGCCTATATTTCTGTCATTCCCAAAATTCCCCAACAAAAATTGGGCATTCTTTACTATCCAAACCATTGCCTCATGACAAAATTCAGTTCCATTTGCCTAGTAAATCTTCCTCGGCAAATTTCCAAAGTTTCTGTTCAACTAGAACCGTTGTGAAAGAAGTACTAGCTAGGCATATTCTAATGAGCTAAATTTTTGACACATCTTCTATATTCCCAAATCATAAATCTCGATAAAATTTGAGCCCCATCTAACGATCCATGTGAGCTCACCATCCAATCTTTGTTTCTGATAATATTTTCAGCTTGTGAAGAAACTATATTTTATGTTAATTTATAATTGCTGAAAATTTACCACGACATGACCCTGCCCATAGAACCTCCCTCCACCAAATTTTAGCTCATTTAATCTAGCTAGCCAATTTCCCTCAACATCTTTCCCAATTTTCTATTCAGTGGAGAGCACTGTGAAGGAAGTACCATTTTCATTTATCCAAACTGTATGCAATTTTTACAGTGCCTTCATATGCCCAAATTATCATCCTCCTCCAAATTGCAGATCAACCCATTCTTTCATTTGAGTCCAGCTTCAAAATTCATATTTCTATCCAGTGTGGTACTTTGCAAAGCAAGTGACACCTAGGCTCCTCTATTTGAGATGCAATTTTTCCAAGACAGTGTCCGTAGTAGATGATCATCCTCGGCCAAAACTCAGGCCCATTGGCAATGTGCATTTTCCCCACCACTAATCAAACACTTGGCTGCTAATTCATGTATGATCTTAGTTCAGTCTCCTCCTGGGATTCTTCTATTGGCTTATTCTTCCTAACACCTAACGGGGGAGTGCCCAACCCACTAGACATGCCTAGGCGGCCCAGAACGCATGGGAACGCCACGGTCATGCGGTGACCACGCGACGGGCATGCGAGTTTACGCGCTCTGGAGTTGGGGCCCTCGACCACCATCCAAACCTTGACGTATCGCCACCAAACCATGTATTTCTGATTAAATAGATACTTATGTACCTAGAAATGATTTTTGAAAAAATAAAGAGCAAACTATAAGGCAGGTGCAGTTCAAATTTGACCCGCTTCCTACTGAATCGACGAAAATTTGTCTTTTTCATGAGAGGTGGACCAAAACTTTGGACACCCAACCATTTGGTCAATTGTGCATTAATGTCCTAGTATTTTAGAAAATTGATTTGGTACAATTTTGCAACAAATATATGGTAGGACCTTCATAAAAAAACTCATTTTGGGCACTCGAAAAATGGAAAATGAAATTTCCGTCCAAAGAAAATGAAAACTTCCTTAGACAACATTGTTTGCCATTCCAAGATGCACCCTTGTGCACATTATTAGATCATTTGAACAAACTATGCCATGAATGTGGCCATAAGATTGATCATTTGGCTTGAAAGCCATAAATCTTCACACATGATAGCTCATTTCTAAGAAGTCATTTTTTTTAAATTTCTGTATTGGTCACATATAATGACACAATGCGAAGGTTTTCCAATTTTTAATTTTTTTTAATTTTTTATGCCCGTTTCAAAATGCGGTCAAAATGGCGGGCATGACCGTTCCTAGCTAGTGGTTGAATCTTGGAATTTTTTTTGTGTATCTCTGATTAAATAGATATGTTTGTACCTACAAATAATTTTTGGAAAAAATCATGAGCAAACTATGAGGCAGTTGCAGTTCAAATTTGACGCGCTTCCTACTGAATCGGTGGAAATTTGTCTTTTTCATGAGAGGTGGATCAAAGCTCTTGACATCTAACCATTTGGTCAATTGTGCATTAAATATGGCCTAGTATTTTATAAAATTGATTTGGTCCAATTTTGCAACAAATATATGGTAGGTCATTCATAAAAAGACTTATTTTGGGCAGTCGAAAAATGGAAAAAGTTCGTTCAAAGAAAATGAAAACTTCCTTAGGCAACATTGTTTTTCATTTCAAGATGCACCCTTATGTAGAATATGAGATCATTTAAACAGACTATGCCATGAATGTGGCCATAAGATTGATCATTTAGCTTGAAAGCCATTGATCTTCATACATGATAGCTCGTTTCTGAGAACAATTTTTTTAAATAATTACTGTATTACACTTTTTTATTTTTCCTGGTAACTCGGTCACATATAATGACACAATGCGAAGGTTTTCCAACTTTTTTATTTTTTTATTTTTTATGCCTGTTTCAAAATGTGGTCAAAACGGCTGGCATGACCGTTCCTAGCTAGTGGTTGAATCATTGAAACTTTTGATGTATCTCTGATTAAAGAGATACTTTGGTACATAAAAAGGATGTTTGGAAAAAATAAAGAGCAAACTATAGGGCAGTTGTAGTTCAAATTTTACCCGCTTCCAACTGAATCGACAAAAATTTGTCTTTTTCACGAGAGGTGGATCAAAACTTTCGGCGCCCAACCATTTGGTCCATTGTACATTAAATATGGCCTAGTATTTTAGAAAATTGATTTGGTCCAATTTTGCAACAATTATTTGGTAGGTTCTTCACAAAAAAACTCATTTTGGTCACTCAAAAAATGGAAAATAAAATTTCCATGCAAAGAAAATGAAAAACTTTCTTAGCCAACATTGTTTGCCATTCCAAGATGCACAAAAATTGATATCACTTGAACAAAATATGCCATTCCAATATGCACCCCTATGCAAAAAATACAAGCGAAGGAAAAAGAAAAAACACAAGTACATAAGCTTTGTTCTCATTAGTTTAAATGTTTGTGCCATGGATCGATGACATGGCACTCATGCATCAATCCATTCGATTTATCTAAAGAAAAAAAGGAGAAAAAAGAAAAAGAATACCCCACCCGCAGCCCACCTACCCCAAACCCTATCTCCCATCGATCCTCTCTCATCTTCTCCCCCGATTCAGATCGACCCCGCCGCCCTATCCCCTCCTACCCCCAGCCGCCCCTCCAGCTCTCTCCCGCCCCGATTCCGGCGAGTTCCACCATCCCTCACCGCCCGATCCGAGCTCCCCTGCCTCCGCTGCTCCCTTTCCGCCAAGAAGATCCACATCTTGCGGCTTCTACTGCTCACACACGTCCCCTCACGTGGCTACTAGGGTTTCGATCGCTGTGTCGCCCCCTTCCCCCCCTCCGATCCCGATCTTCGTCGCGTCCCCCTCCCCTTCCCTTCCACGCCGATGCGATGGCCCGCGTGTCCTCCTCCGCAGCGGCCGCCTTCCTATGGACGCTTGCATGCCTCGTGGCGGCGGCCGACTCTCCTTGTCATTTGGGTGAGTCTGCATATGCTTTGCTTCATTTTTGCGCATCATCCCCTTTTGTGCTAATGATGTTTTGCTCCGTCCTTGCTGCAACGGCTTGATTCCGCTAGCGAAGCGAGGAGCGGTAGGCCGGCCGCACTATGGCAACTGGCAAGGTAGACAGAGGGACCCTAGATCGTCATATACCTGACTACTTCGATGTCAATCTCATTCATGTTGCACATTGTTCATTTGTTTTGTGCAACAATGAACACTAGATCGTCATTGCACTAATTCCCCGGGATGGCTGAGCTTATTTCTTTGATTCCAGGAGAGACCCTAACAAGCTGTGGACTGATCTGAAGAGAGTCCTCAATGTTGCTCTTTTGATGTGTCATAAGTCTGACCGTAAGAACATGTTGTATCCACACTATAAATTTTACACCAGTTTCTTTTGCCAGCAAAAACCGAAAGACAAAATCATGCATAAGTCTGGCTACTATGCCATGGTCCTCATGGATAACTATGTGCATGCAGAACCACTATTGAGAAGTCATTCATGTTGCAGGAATGGTCTAAAGAGAATGAGAAGAAAGTTAAGCTAGCTCACTATTGGACAGAGCATGGGTGCCTTCAAAGGGTGCTCACAAATATAATCAATCGCTAGGTAGCGAGGGATGAGGGGATGTTCTACTACGGGGCAGAGAGCCAAGAAGAAAGGAAGTTGAGAATGAAACAATCAAAATGCCGACTGTCGGAGTAAATGACCACGGGTAGCCTAACCGGCTCCCCCTGGCTCTTCAAAAATTATCGGGCCGATCGAGCCTTCAAGCACCCAAAGCACAGGGCCGCCTTCCCCTGGCCGGCTATCTCACAGGCCGACTACTGGAAGGAGGCCTGGCCCTAAAACCCTCCCGAAGAAAGCCACAAGAAGGCCGACTCAAAGAAGCCGGCCACAAGAAGGCCGACTCCAAGAAGCCGGCCACAAGAAGACCGACTCCACGATGCCGGCCACAAGAGGGCCGGCTCCCGGCAAGCGGCCAAGATTGCACCCTCAAGGACTGCACCCACATAACGGTGATGAGACGGGGCGTGGCTACAGTAAAGCCTGCCACCCCCGAATCCCGGAGCACGCATGGCCACAGTGCGCCGTACGGGTCGGCCATCCCCCGTCCGGCGCGGCACTGTTGCCATGTTGACCATGACGCCACCCACGACAGGCTGTCAGTACGGCCCGCGGGCGGCGGGCCCCTTCAGCCAGAGAGACGCTCGAAGGCGGCCAAGCCCCCCTAGTCGGCCTGGGGTGTAGCCGGCTCCCAATAGCCGGCTACCTCACTCCCTCGAAGTATGTGCATCATTAAGGAGACAAGACGAGGTAAGACTACATTGAGAGCCCGCCAGACGGCGACACTGTAGCCATGCTTACCTCGGCAAAGCCCTCGTCATCAGGGGCGAGGCTACAGTAACCAGCCGCCGGCAAGACCCCCAGGCGGTAGGGCCGGCCTGTCGGCCAAGAGGCCGGCAGCCGGCGGGACCCACCAGTCGGTGGGCCCCAGCGGCCGGCGGAGAAGCCGGCGGATACAGGCACTGACGGCCGGGACCCGCATCCAGCCGGATTACCATTGTACCCCTGGGGGGTAGGCCTATATAAACCCCCCAGGGCACCCATGCAAAGGGTTGATCTCTTAGAGTTTGAGACACCACATAAAGAGAAGAGGAGAGCTAGCCTTGCCCTTCTTCTTCCTCTAGCAGAACAACTCAAGGAGCCACTTGTAGCCACTTGTGTTGATCTAGTGATCATGCGGAGACCCCGCAGAGCAGGACTAGGGGTGTTATCTCCACGGAGAGCCCCGAACCTGGGTAAGATTCGTCGGCGTGCATGTCTTCGCCTTATCCTGTTTCCAGGCACCGGCGATGTCTTACTGGCTCCCACAATGATAAGCCACCCGTTGGCATATGTCGCACCTACCACCCGACATTTGGCGCCCACCGTGGGGCCAGGTGCACCGTCGTCCGGAGACCTGTTCTGGACGGGAACCCATTTCCTTCCCAGCGAGCGTAGCCAGCCCGGCACGCCCGATGGCGCTTGCCCCGACGCGCTGCAAGGCATCAAAGACGCCTGCGCGGCGAGCTGTCTCGCCGATCTTCTTGGCGAGGCTCGCATCTCCGACGAGCCTGCGTCCAACGCGGGCACAGACTGCCCCAAGAGCCGCCTCGTCAGCCTCCTCGATCAGCTTCACGTCTCCAGCGAGCCTGCTGTGGATTTGGAGTCGGTCGGCTCCACCGACCCGATGTTTGTCGACTCCGACACGGCATCTCTTGAAGCCTTCCCCACCAACGTGGTGATCATCGACGACCCTCTTCCTCGAGCCGACAGTGGCGGCAGCACTTTCACTGAGGTGCTGGTCATCAGCCATGGCGCCGCCTCAGGTGAGAACGCCCACGACGCCCTACAAGTGGCGCTACACGACCTGTCCGCCCCCATCCCAGCCGACGCCGACGCCGAGACACTGGAGGCACGCTGCCTCGCCCGCATCGCGGAGGGCCAGAAGATAGCATCCATGAGACGCCTCACTGAGGCTCACCAGCGCGAAGTCGACCGCGCCGCCTTTGGTACGCCGCCTCCTGGCGGGCCGAGCCGAGCCGGCATTGTCAAGAAGCGCGGCACGGCCATCGCCAGCATGCTGGGAGCAAACCGCCCAGTCTACGCCACGCCACTCGAGAACCTGCGTGCCGCTAAGGCGGCCGTAGACGAGCTGAACGGGCTGGAGGCCGACGAGCTCCCCTACATGACTAGACGCATCCAGCAGCTGATCGACGTGGCCGCAGAGCCGCATGAAGCCAGCGCCCGCGCTGAAAGTCCTCCCCCACGCCGAGAGCACAGCGCGACATCCCCTGCAAGCGGCGCCCGCGTGAGAAAAGACAAGGAGCCGGCTGCTAGCCGTAGTCGGACTCGGCTCACCATCGAGCGCGACGCAGAAGGCCGCCCCCGAGCTGTGGAACGACGAGGCAATCCGCCTCCTCCCCCGCCTCGTGGGGAGAGATATCCCACCCCGCCGCCTATTACGCATCCGACTCTCGGCAACCGACTAGGCCACCGCGAAGGAGTCGGCGAGAATGACGCCCGCCACCGGATCGACCGCCTAGCGCGATCCCTGGCGCTAGAAGAAGAAGATGATGTCGGCCCGCCTTGCTTTGGCCCCCGCATCCGCGACGAGCCCTTCCCCAAAGGGTTCTCACTCCCAAGAGACACGCCAAAATACAACGGCTCCGTGAAGCCGGAAGACTGGTTGATCGATTACTCCACCGCAGTCCGCATAGCAAACGGCAACAGGCGCGTTGCCATGAAGTACGTCCCGCTCATGCTTCAAGGCACGGCACACACCTGGTTGAATAGCCTCAAGCCCTACAGCGTCAACAGCTGGCTAGACTTCACGGAAGTCTTCATCCGCAATTTCACCAGCACATACAAGCGGCCTCCCAAGCCCCGCCAGCTTTCATTGTGTGTCCAAGGGCCCAGCGAATCAACTCGCGATTACCTCATGCATTGGGCCGAGCTCCGCAACTCCTGCGAAGGGGTGCACGAGGTTCAAGCCATAGAATACTTCATCGCCGGGTGCCGAGAGGGCACCCTCCTCAAGCACCGGCTCCTCTGCGACGAGCCGACTACCCTCGACGAGCTCCTGATCATAGCAGACAAGTACGCCACGGCAGACTCTTCAATGAAGACTGAGTTTCGAGTGGATGCCTCTGGAAAGGTGCTCGCTCCGGCTCCCAAGACACCGGCCGGTGACTCCAATCGACGCCCGTACCCAAACGACAACAAGCGCAAGGCCCCTATGCCGCCTTCCACCAGTCGGCATGTAGCCATAGTCGAAGACGAACAACCTGAAGGGCGGCCCATGCCCAAGAAGCAGAAGGGTGGCTGGCCGGCTTGGCAGCCGGCTTTCTCCTACGAGCAAACCCTTGATGCCCCCTGCAAGTTCCACAGCGGCGCGAAGCCGTCCAACCACACGACTCGGAAGTGTCATTGGCTCATGCGAATCTCCAAAGGCGAAGGGCTGGTGCCGCCTCCACCTGCTGGCCAGCCACCTCCAGCCCCTCAGCAGCCGGCTGCTCGACCAGTAGTCGGAGCCATTCAAGACGAGTTCCCGGACGAGCATGCCGCCTACGTCGTCTTTACAAGCCAAACTGAAGACAGACGCAGTCGGCGCCGACAACACCAAGAAGTCAACGCGGTCGCCTCTAACAACCCAGAGTTTATGCATTGGTCTGAGAAGCCTATCAGCTGGAGCCGGGCCGATCACCCACAGGTGATGCCGTCTCCCGGCTCTTATGCATTGGTGTTGGACGCCACCCTCGCGACAGAAAGGCGAGCTGCCCGTTTCTCCCGAGTATTTATTGACGGTGGGAGCAGCATCAACATACTGTACCGTGACACCATGGAGAAGCTGAACATCAAGACGAAGCAACTCATGCCAAGCCGGACTGTGTTCCATGGAATCATACCCGGCCTGTCCTGCTCACCAATCGGCAAGATCAAGATAGATGTTCTCTTCGGAGACAAGGATCACTTCCGCCGAGAAGCAGTCTGGTTTGAAGTGGTGGATCTAGAGAGCCCTTACCATGCGTTGCTTGGCCGACCTGCCCTGGCCAAGTTCATGGTTGTGCCCCACTACTCCTACCTCAAGATGAAGATGCCTAGTTCAAAGGGGATCATCACCATAGCCGGAGACTACAAGAAATCCTCTGAGTGTGCTGCAGCCAGCAGCCGGCTGGCCGAGTCCCTCGTGATTGCCGAAGAAAAAAAGATGCTGGACCGAGTCGTGGCCATGTCCGGCAAGCAGCCGGCCCTGTCCCCTGACCCCAAGGAATATGATGCTCAAGGCTCCTTCCAGCCGGCCAAGGAAGCAAAGAAGATACCTCTGGACCCAGAGAACCCGGAGAGGTTTGCCGTCATTGGAGGAAACCTGGACAGCAAATAGGAAGGCGAGCTCGTCGATTTCCTCCGTGAGAATCGGGACATCTTTGCATGGTCCCCAAAGGACATGCCGGGTGTTCCGAAGGATTTCGCCGAGCACAAGATACATGTCTGAGCAGACGCAAAACCAGTCAAACAACCTCTCCGCCGACTGTCGGAGGAAAAGAGAAGGATTGTAGGAGAAGAGATAGCCCGGCTTCTGGCAGCCGGCTTCATTATGGAGGTGTTTTTTCCAGAATGGCTTGCCAACCCGGTCCTTGTATTGAAGAAAAACAATAAATGGCGCATGTGTATAGATTATACCAGCCTCAACAAAGCCCGCCCCAAAGATCCGTTTGCCTTACCTCGAATCGATCAAGTGATAGACTCCACAGCTGGATGCGAGCTGTTGAGTTTCTTGGATGCTTACTCAGGCTACCATCAGATCAAGTTGGATCCAGCCGACCGCCTGAAGACCGCCTTCATCACACCATTCGGAGCTTTCTGCTACCTGACTATGACATTCGGCTTGAGAAATGCCGGTGCCACTTTTCAGCGTTGCATGCAGAAATGCCTCCTCAAGCAACTCGGCAGAAACGCCCACGTCTATGTAGACGATATTGTGGTGAAGACGGAGAAGCGCGGCACCCTACTGGAAGACCTCAGAGAAACATTCGACAACTTGCACCGTTTTCAGATCAAGCTCAACCCTGTGAAATGCGTGTTCGGAGTACCAGCCGGCCAGCTTCTAGGCTTCTTGGTCTCCGAACGCGGCATCGAGTGCAACCCAGTGAAGATCAAGGCCATAGAGAGAATAGAGATTCCTACCAAGCTGCGAGACGTCCAAAAGTTTACCGGGTGCCTGGCCTCCCTGAACCGCTTCATCAGCCAGCTAGGAGAGAAGGCTCTCCCCCTGTACCGACTCATGAAAAAGTCCACCCACTTCGAGTGGAACGACCAAGCAGACCAAGATTTTCACGAGTTGAAGAAGATGCTGACCACGGCACCTGTCTTGGCGGCGCCAACTGAGAAAGAGCCCATGCTCCTTTACACTGCCGCGACTAGCCGAGTGGTCAGCACAGTTATTGTGGTCCAACGCCCAGAAGAAGGCCGGGCTCAGTTAGTCCAAAGGCCGGTGTATTATTTGAGCGAAGTACTGTCCACCTCGAAGCAAAACTACCCGCACTACCAGAAGATGTGCTATGGAGTATACTTCGCCTCCAAGAAGCTGAAGCCCTACTTTCAAGAGTACCCCATCACGGTCGTATGTACTGCCCCGCTTGCCGAGATCATAGGCAGCCGGGATGCATCTGGCCGGGTGGCCAAGTGGGCCATTGCGCTGGCTCCTTACACGATCTTCTACCAGCCTCGCACCGCCATCAAGTCCCAAGCATTGGCCGACTTCCTTGTCGACTGGGCCGAGACCCAGTACCTACCGCCGGCTCCCGACTCCACTCATTGGCGGATGCACTTTGATGGATCCAAGATGCGCACCGGCTTGGCAGCCGGCATCGTCCTCACCTCTCCCAAGGGCGACAAACTTAGATACACATTGCAAATTCATTTTGCCGCCTCCAACAACGTGGCCGAGTATGAGGCGCTCATACATGGGCTCCGGCTAGCCAAAGAGCTCGGCATCCGCCGGATCCTGTGCTATGGCGACTCGGATTTGGTAGTCCAACAATCATCTGGCGACTGGGACGCCAAGGACGCAAACATGGCGAGCTACCGATTCCTCGTTCAGCAAATCAGCGGATACTTTGAAGGATGCGAGTTCCTCCACGTGCCACGGGCCGACAACGAGCAAGCAGATGCCCTGGCACGAATCGGTTCCACCCGATAAGCTATCCCAACTGGCGTCTCTCTCCAACGCCTCCTCAAACCGTCTGTCAAGCCGTCTCCAGAATCAGACTCCATCTTCGTACCGCCTAACCCTGATGCAGTCGGATCCGACTTGGGGAACCCAGCAGGCGGCTCAGGGACTTCGACAGGCGGCTCGGGGACTGCCGTAGTCGCACCCGGCTCGGGGACTTCAGAACCCGGCCCGGGGACTACGGCAGTCGGCCCGGGGACTGCAACGACACAACAGGCGGTGGCCGACTCCAACTCCTCACCACCCAACCCACCCACCCTGGTCGCAGTAGCCGTATTGGCAATAGAAGAAGTCACAGCTCCATCATGGGCCCAACCCATCCTCAACTTCCTGGTAAACAGAGAGCTGCCGACTAACGAGATCTCGGCAAGACAAGTTCAACGCCGAGCCGGAGCATACACAATAGTAAACAGAGAACTCGTTAGGCGCAGCGTCACTGGAGTCTTCCAGCACTGCGTCGAGCCAGAGAAGGGCATAACAATCCTCAAGGACATCCACCAAGGCGAATGCGGCCACCACGCGGCCTCAAGATCACTTGTCGCCAAAGCTTTCCGCCATGGGTTCTTCTGGCCGACTGCTTTGGAAGACACCAAGGAATTAGTCAAATACTGCAAAGGGTGCCAAGTCTTCAGCTCCAAGCAACACGTGCCGGCTTCTGCACTCAAGACCATCCCCCTCACCTGGCCCTTTGCCGTCTGGGGACTGGACATGGTGGGCCCATTCAAGACGGCTAGCGGCGGCTTGACACATCTGCTTGTCGCCATGGACAAATTCACCAAGTGGATTGAAGCGAAGCCAATCAAGAAGCTGAACGGGCCGACTGCCGTGACATTCATCGCAGATATCACCACCCGGTATGGCGTACCACACAGCATCATCACCGACAATGGCACGAATTTTGCCAAAGGAGCACTGGCACGTTTCTGTGCGACACAGAGCATCCGACTGGACTTAGCGTCCGTAGCCCACCCGCAGTCAAACGGCCAAGTCGAGCGAGCAAACTGCCTCATCCCACTACAAAAAAAAGACACATCCGTGACATTTTGGGCCGAACGAATTTTTTTCTGTCATATATGACACTTCTATGACGATAATTGTGACAAAACCCGGTATCATCATAGATGTGGTGGGCTCCTACTTCTATGACAAAAAATCATGACAGAAAATGGGCTTTTCATCCTGGGCGGGCCGGAGATGCAGCTGCATGACATTCTTTGGGCCGTCCATGACGGAAAAAACCATGGTAGAAGCGAGGGCGAGGAAAATTTCGGGGAGTTCCCGGTTACGGTGGGAGGTCGGGGGCCGAGCGATGCGCGTTTCTCTCATACACGTACGCGCGTGTGTTCGAGGCGTTGGCTCTAACTGAACCCGAGCGAGGCGTTGGGCTCTAACTGAACCCGAGCGATTGCACTGCATGGTACGTGTTACTGAACCCGAGCGATCGATCGATGGCTGTTAACTGAACCCGATCGAGCGATTCCTTCGCTACTGCTGCTAACTGAAGCCGATCGATGCTGCCTCTGGGATGAATAGTGTGCGTTGCGGGGGGGGGGGGGGGGGGGGCGTTTGGATGAACAGTGAGTGGTGGCGTTGCCTCTGGATGAACAGAACCCCGTGGTGTGGTGGAGAGCTGGATGAACAATAGACGGTGGAGGGGTGCCCGTGGAGGGGTGGTTGAACATGACCCCGTGGTGTGGAGGGCTGGATGAACAGTAGACGGTGGAGGGGTGCCCGTGGAGGGGTGGTTGAACAGTAGCCGGTGGAGTAGCGCGCGGTGGAGGCTGGATGAACAGGGGCCCGTGGAGGCTGGAGGAGGTCGACGGTGGAGATGAATAGTATCCCGTGGAGTCCCGTTTTGCGGTACGCCACACCCCTCCCGATGAACAGGACCCCCGTTTCGACCGTAGGAGGTCCGTTTCGTCCGTTTTGCGGTACGCCACACCCCTCCCGATCAACAGGACCCCCGTTTTGACCGTAGGAGCTCCGTTTCCTCCGTTTTGTGGTACGCCAAACCCCTCCCGATCAACAGGACCCCCGTTTCGACCGTAGGAGGTCCGTTTCCTCCGTTTTGCGGTACGCCACACTCCTCCCGATCAACAGGACCCCCGTTTCGACCGTAGGAGGTCCGTTTCCTCCGTTTTGCGGTACGCCACACCCCTCCCCATGAACACGACGCATTCCGTTGCCTCCCCATGAACACGACGCATTCCATTGCCTCCCTATGAACACGACGACGACGCTGTTTCTCCGTTCCGACCCAGCCATGTACACGAGCCCTGGCCGTACGTATGCGCGAGTAGGCGTTCGAGACCCCGCCCGTATGTACACATACGTGGCCGTATTTTCTTTCTTGCACCCTGGCCGCTGTACGTACGTGTACATGCTACGTGCACGCCTCTACTACGACACGTACGCATCTCTACTACGACACGTGCGCGCCTCTACATCCACCAGTATATATGTACGTACACGTTCGCGACCAGAATGACAACGCTACATACGCTTCGACCAGGTGGGTCCCGACTGTCAGGCACTTGTTTCGCAAAAAAAGGCACTTCCTTGCCTGCGAAGATGTAGCTGGTGGGTCCCAACAGTCAGGGGGGTGAATCTTTTTTTTGACCGCACGCACTTCCTTGCGTGCGAATATGTAGCTGGTGGGTCCCAGCAGTCAGGGGAAACGTTTTTTTGCGAAATACAGTGGCCCGTCCGGTGGGTCCCAGCTGTCAGGTGGAGGAATCATTATTTTCCGCGTAATAAGGATGCACTTCCTTGCTGCGGCCGTGGACCCAGTTGTCAGCCTCTCCACGTACAGTCCACGTCCGATGGAAGTCGTTCCTTGACCACGTTGACCACGCCGCGCCGAGAGCACCAGGGCGGTGGACGACGGCGAGGCCTAGGAAGGGGACGACGGGGAGCCAGGGAAGACGCAGCAGTGGAAGCCCGCGCGGAGAGGAGTACGAGGGTTCACTGGTTCGGCTGCGGTGTGAGGCTGCCGTCGCCGCAGGGCCTGGCCAGCGGTGGGAATAGTAGGGGGCGGTGAGGCCTCCGCGGCAGCACAGCCGGCCATGGGAGGCAGGAGCATGCGGCACGACCGGCGCTGCTTTGGGCGGCTGGAGCAAGAAGACCGAAGGTTGAAGAAGCACTACGGCCGTTGGATGGACATCGTACGGTCACTGGAGCTAGAATCGTTCATATTGACTAAAGTTGACAAAGGCCCCCGTCCCAGTCAACTTAGTAGGCCCACAAGTCAGCCTCCCACCATGGTGGGTCCCAGCTAGCAGGGGGAGTATTTATTTTTTTTGTGCGTAATAAGGAGGCACTTCCTTGCGTGCGAAGATATAGCTGGTGGGTCCGAGCTGTCAGCAGCGGTAGCATTTTTTTTCGTGAAATACAGAGGCCCTTTCGGTGGGTCCCTGATGTCAGGTGGAGGAATCATTATTTTGCGGGTAATAAGGAGGCATTTCCTTGCGTGCGGCCGTGGACCCAGCTGTCGGCCTCTCCACGTACAGTCCACTTCAGATGCATGTCGGTCGTTGACCACGTTGACCAGGCCGCGCCGAGAGCACCAAGGCGGTGGACGACGGCGAGGCCAAGGAAGGGAACGACACGGAGGCAGGGAAGACTCGACAGTTGTTTCCCACGCGGAGGGGAGTATGACTGTACGAGGGTTTACTGGTTCGTCTGCCGTCGCCGGAGAATAACAGCAGGTGTGAGTGAGTAGAGGGATGGCTAGGCCAGCGATGCGAGTACGGTGGGGCGGTGAGGCCTGCGCGGCAGCAGAGCCGGCCGCGGGGAGGAGGGAGCAGGCAGTCCCGCCGGCGCTTGTTTGAGCGGCTGGAGCAGGAAGAGCAGAGATTGAAGAAGCACGACGGCCGTTGGATGGCCATCCAACAGTCACTGCTTGTGTGTGAACCTTTTTTTAGGAAAGCCTCAAATCTGTGGAAAACAGCATACAACCCATCTGCCATTATTTCTAATAATTTACAGCCCATTTGCTAATTATTAAGGTTTTTTTGGAGCCCATATTCTTTTTGTTAGCATTACAGCCCATATTGTGGCCACGGTTAAAAAATTATACGAAATTTTGCATATTTCGGTGCGGTCTGAACTGTTTAATCCCGAAATTTCGACTCACATTCAAACTGATTTTAAAAATAGATGTATATCAATATAAAATCCAACACATTCTCCATGCATAAAAATTAATGTAATTTAAAATCTCGAAATGAAAAAAAAAGATATTTGAAACTAATTGCCGGTTTGATGTGTTTTAAAAATGTACAACCCATTTCTCATTACTGATGGGCCATTTTCTCGGCCAGCCGAATGAAAGCTCTCCTCGTCTTGAAAGATTTGCAGCCCAACAGGCCTGACAAAGCGACTTACTTGGCAAATCACAAAAAAACTGGGCTGTGGCCGTGGACCCGGCTGTCAGCCTCTCCACATACAGTACTCTTCCGATGGAAGTCGTTCCTTGACCACGTTGACCACGCCGCGCGGAGAGCACCACGGCGGTGGACGACGACGAGGCCTAGGAAGGGGACGACGCGGAGCCGGGGAAGACGCGGCAGTGGAAGCCCGCGCGGAGAGGAGTACGAGGGTTCACTGGTTCGGCTGCGGTGTGAGGCTGCCGTCGCTGCAGGACCTGGCCAGCGGTGGGAATAGTAAAGGGCGGTGAGGCCTCTGCGGCAGCAGAGCCGACCACGGGAGGCAGGAGCATGCGGCACGACCAGCGCTGCTTTGGGCGGCTGGAGCAAGAAGACCAGAGGTTGAAGAAGCACTACGGCCGTTGGATGGACATTGTACGGTCACTTGAGCTAGAATCGTTCATATTGACTAAAGTTGACAAAGGCCCCCGTCCCAGTCAACTTAGTAGGCCCACAAGTCAGCCTCCCACCATGGTGGGTCACAGCTAGCAGGGGAGTATTATTTTTTTGTGCGTAATAAGGAGGCACTTCCTTGCGTGCGAAGATATAGCTGGTGGGTCCGAGCTGTCAGCAGCGGTAGCATTTTTTTCGGGAAATACAGAGGCCCTTTCGGTGGGTCCCTGATGTCAGGTGGAGGAATCATTATTTTGCGGGTAATAAGGAGGCATTTCCTTGCGTGCGGCCGTGGACCCAGCTGTCGGCCTCTCCACGTACAGTCCACTTCAGATGCATGTCGGTCGTTGACCACGTTGACCAGGCCGCGCCGAGAGCACCAAGGCGGTGGACGACGGCGAGGCCAAGGAAGGGAACGACACGGAGGCAGGGAAGACTCGACAGTTGTTTCCCACGCGGAGGGGAGTATGACTGTACGAGGGTTTACTGGTTCGTCTGCCGTCGCCGGAGAATAACAGCAGGTGTGGGTGAGTAGAGGGATGGCTAGGCCAGCGATGGGAGTACGGTGGGGCGGTGAGGCCTGCGCGGCAGCAGAGCCGGCCGCGGGGAGGAGGGAGCAGGCAATCCCGCCGGCGCTTGTTTGAGCGGCTGGAGCAGGAAGAGCTGAGATTGAAGAAGCACGACGGCCGTTGGATGGCCATCCAACAGTCACTGCTTGTGCGTCAACCTTTTTTAGGAAAGCCTCAAATATGGGGAAAATAGCATACAACCCATCTGCCATTATTTCTAATGATTTACAGCCCATTTGCTAATTATTAAGGTTTTTTTGGAGCCCATATTCTTTTTGTTAGCATTACAGCTCATATTGTGGCCACAGTTAAAAAATTATACGAAATTTTGCATATGTCGGTGCGGTCTGAACTGTTTTTAATCCCGAAATTTCGACTCACATTCAAACTGATTTTAAAAATAAACGTATATCAATATAAAATCCAACAAATTCTCCACGCATAAAAATTAATGTAATTTAAAATCTCGAAATGAAAAAAAGATATTTGAAACTAATTGCCGGTTTGATGTGTTTTAAAAATGTACAGCCCATTTCTCATTACTGATGGGCCATTTTTTCGGCCAGCCGAATGAAAGCTCTCCTCCTCTTCAAAGATTTGCAGCCCAACAGGCCTGACAAAGCGACTTACTTGGCAAATCACAAAAAAACTGGGCTGTGGCTGTGGACCCAGCTGTCAGCCTCTCCACGTACAGTACTCTTCCGATGGAAGTCGTTCCTTGACCACGTTGACCACGCTGCGCGGAGAGCACCACGGCGGTGGAGGACGGCGAGGCCTAGGAAGGGGACGACGCGGAGCCGGGGAAGACGCGGCAGTGGAAGCCCGCGCGGAGAGGAGTACGAGGGTTCACTGGTTCGGCTGCGGTGTGAGGCTGCCATCGCCAGAGGGCCTGGCCAGCGGTGGGAATAGTAGGGGGCGGTGAGGCCTCCGCGGCAGCATAGCCGGCCACGGGAGGCAGGAGCATGCGGCACGACCGGCGCTGCTTTGGGCGGCTGGAGCAAGAAGACCAGAGGTTGAAGAAGCACTACGGCCGTTGGATGGACATCGTACGGTCACTGGAGCTAGAATCGTTCATATTGACTAAAGTTGACAAAGGCCCCCGTCCCAGTCAACTTAGTAGGGCCACAAGTCAGCCTCCCACCATTGTGGGTCCAGCTAGCAGGGGGAGTATTCATTTTTTTTGTGCGTAATAAGGAGGCACTTCCTTGCGTGCGAAGATATAGCTGGTGGGTCCGAGCTGTCAGCGGCGGTAACTTTTTTTCGCGAAATACAGAGGACCTTTCGGTGGGTCCCTGATGTCAGGTGGAGGAATCATTATTTTGCGTGTAATAAGGAGGCATTTCCTTGCGTGCGGCCATGGACCCAGCTGTCGGCCTCTCCACGTACAGTCCACTTCAGATGCATGTCGGTCGTTGACCACGTTGACCAGGCCGCGCCGAGAGCACCAAGGCGGTGGACGACGGCGAGGCCTAGGAAGGAACGACATGGAGGCAGGGACGACTCGGTAATTGTTTGCCACGCGGAGGGGAGTACGACTGTACGAGGGTTTACTGGTTCGTCTGCCGTCGCCGGAGAATAACAGCATGTGTGGGTGAGTAGAGGGATGGCAAGGCCAGCGATGGGAGTACGATGGGGCGGTGAGGCCTGCGCGGCAGCAGAGCCGTCCGCGGGGAGGAGGGAGCAGGCAGTCCCATCGGCGCTTGTTTGAGCGGCTGGAGCAGGAAGAGCAGAGACTGAAGAAGCACGACGGCCGTTGGATGGCCATCCAACAGTCACTGCTTGTGCGTCAACCTTTTTTTAGGAAAGCCTCAAATCTGTGGAAAACAGCATACAGCCCATCAGCCATTATTTCTAATAATTTACAGCCCATTTGCTAATTATTAAGGATTTTTGGAGCCCATATTCTTTTGTTAGCATTACAGCCCATATTGTGGCCACGGTTAAAAAATTATACGAAAATTT
This sequence comes from Triticum aestivum, assembly GCF_018294505.1. Lineage (NCBI taxonomy): Eukaryota > Viridiplantae > Streptophyta > Magnoliopsida > Poales > Poaceae > Triticum > Triticum aestivum. Next base: position 513,207,468 of record NC_057808.1, on the reverse strand, counting down.
GCATATTTTGGTGCGGTCTGAACTGTTTTTAATCCCGAAATTTTGACTCACATTCAAACTGATTTTAAAAATAGATGTATATCAATATAAAATCCAACACATTCTCCACGCATAAAAATTAATGTAAGTTAAAATCTCGAAATGAAAAAAAAGATATTTGAAACTAATTGCCGGTTTGATGTGTTTTAAAAATGTACAGCCCATTACTCATTACTGATGGGCCATTTTCTCGGCCAGCCGACTGAAAGCTCTCCTCGTCTTGAAAGATTTGCAGCCCAACAGGCCTGACAAAGCGACTTATTTGGCAAATCACAAAAAAACTAGGCTGTGGCCGTGGACCCAGCTGTCAGCCTCTCCACGTACAGTACTCTTCCGATGGAAGTCGTTCCTTGACCATGTTGACCATGCCGCGCGGAGAGCACCACAGCGGTGGACGACAGCTAGGCCTAGGAAGGGGACGACGCGGAGCCGGGGAAGACGCGGCAGTGGAAGCCCGCGCGGAGAGGAGTACGAGGGTTCACTGGTTCGGCTGCGGTGTGAGGCTGCCGTCGCCGCAGGACCTGGCCAGCGGTGGGAATAGTAAAGGGCGGTGAGGCCTCTGCGGCAGCAGAGCCGACCACGGGAGGCAGGAGCATGCGGCACGACCAGCGCTGCTTTGGGCGGCTGGAGCAAGAAGACCAGAGGTTGAAGAAGCACTACGGCCGTTGGATGGACATTGTACGGTCACTTGAGATAGAATCGTTCATATTGACTAAAGTTGACAAAGGCCCCCGTCCCAGTCAACTTAGTAGGCCCACAAGTCAGCCTCCCACCATGGTGGGTCCCAGCTAGCAGGGGGAGTATTTATTTTTTTTGTGCGTAATAAGGAGGCACTTCCTTGCGTGCGAAGATATAGCTGGTGGGTCCGAGCTGTCAGCAGCGGTAGCATTTTTTTTCGTGAAATACAGAGGCCCTTTCGGTGGGTCCCTGATGTCAGGTGGAGGAATCATTATTTTGCGGGTAATAAGGAGGCATTTCCTTGCGTGCGGCCGTGGACCCAGCTGTCGGCCTCTCCACGTACAGTCCACTTCAGATGCATGTCGGTCGTTGACCACGTTGACCAGGCCGCGCCGAGAGCACCAAGGCGGTGGACGACGGCGAGGCCAAGGAAGGGAACGACACGGAGGCAGGGAAGACTCGACAGTTGTTTCCCACGCGGAGGGGAGTATGACTGTACGAGGGTTTACTGGTTTGTCTGCCGTCGCCGGAGAATAACAGCAGGTGTGGGTGAGTAGAGGGATGGCTAGGCCAGCGATGGGAGTACGGTGGGGCGGTGAGGCCTGCGCGGCAGCAGAGCCGGCCGCGGGGAGGAGGCAGCAGGCCTAGACGGGGCAGCCCAAAACCACGTCCAACACTTGCCAAAACTTCGTCCCTCGTTTTCTCTGTGTTTCGCACACTCGACATTGTGTGGGCATTTTGACTGTGCATCATATGAAGATGTGCTATGCATGAATGTTGATCAGCATGATGTTAACTGGCTGGTAGTTCCATTTTCGACCATGAATAAACTTCCAACATGATGTTAACCCTGTTTGAAAAGGCCGTGTTAATATAAATGCTCTCCCTCTGAAAGTTACAGTTTCTTATCTGAAACTGAACTTGCAGTTTCTTATCTGAAACTGAAACTTGCAGTTTCTTCTCTGAGAATTACATTGTCTGCACTTTTATACTCCTATGAAACTACATTTTTTAAGTGCTAAAAATAGATCTCTAGAATTCATAAAATACTTCATATGCTCAATACTACAAATCTGAAATTCAAAAGACATTCATATCTGAAAGTACTCTCAAAATACACAACACAAAACACAATTCACAACCTGCAAATACTGACAACCCTAAGCTCATCCTGACAATTCACAACCTTCCCGACTATTGGGCCGGGGGGGGGGGGGGGTGGCAGCCCCCTCCTATTCCTCAGCGGCAGACAACCGCCCCGTGAGACGGTGTGAACGGCGAGGGAGACGATGGCGGGGAAGCGTCGTCGGGCCAACTGCTTTTCTCCTCTTGCAGTTGGGTTCGGTCGACATTCGCTCTGGCAGGACACCCTCACAAACGGCACCCTGTAGATGCTCGATCCTTCAATCTCTGGTGGATGCTCCATCTGGGATCGATACTCCCACCACCGCTCCCTCACGATCGGATTCGGTGAATCTGTTTGCTCCATGGCCCAGAGGAGCAGCTCTATGTACTCCGGCGCGACTCCCTCCGGGAGTATCGCCACCTTTTCGCTCTGTTGCAGATATTTGGCCATGGATGTCGCCGTCGCACTACTACAAAAACAGCTATAGCCAATATGGACACTAATGGTGCACTGTACATGTGGTGCGCCATTACTAAATACTAATGGCGCACCATGTGTTGGTGCGCCATTAGTGTGCAAATACTAATGGCGCACCACATCCACGGTGTGCCATTAGTAATTTTTTTTTAATTTTTTCAAAACTACTAATGGCGCACCGTGGGATGGTGCGCCATTACTAGTTCAACTAGTAATGGCGCACCACTCCCACGGTGCGCCATTAGTAATTTGAGGTTTGTGCATTATGCTTAAGTTCAACCATGGAGTCTGCTAGATTGTACATGTGGCAAAATCCGGTGGGGGGCTAGAAGATGGTGCGAGGGGCCGAGTGGAGGGAGACTATGAAGGAATGCACAAGTGCGAGATCGATATTTAGAGAGAGGAGGCGAACACGTGCGCTGTTGCGCGCAGTGGCGGAGCCATGAATAATAAATGAGCTAGGGGGCCAAGCAGTGCTAATCCTTTACGAGGAGGGTCAATTCATGAACTTAAACCATTTTTAGCAGCAATTGTCTAATGATCACATTCATATTAGCCTCGATATATAGTGATGTTAGGGGGGGAGGGGGCAGGGCCCTTACTGCCCCCTGTCTTCGCCATTGTGCACGCGTCTGAGAGATGAAGTGGAAGGCATGGATGATGAGAGGGGGACGTTGGATATATAATTAATGTGGGTGTATTAGCTATATATGTTAATCCTATTTAGAGAGTTATAGATTGATCGATGTGGACGTGGGAAAGAGGGTGAGACCTCACTGGATATATCGATTGATAGGTTTGTGTGGAAAACTATGAAAGACCTAGCTATATACACACATACATAGAGGAACATCGATCGTTGCGCATGCACGCGTGAGAGATAAAGAATGCCCGATATGATGGAGAGGGGGATGTGTGTGGGTGTGTGCCTTCATGGGAGACCGACCTGAAGAAAAAGATTGTATGCGTGCGATGGATAATGCCGACTGGTAGTGTGTGTGCATGCATGCATGAGAGAAAGTTAGTGGTACAATTATAAAGAGAAGACTACTGTGTGGGTGTAAAAGAATAGGTGAGGTCATAATCAATGTAAAGTTGAATTCAAATATTTGAATAAGAGATCCTGATGTTTGAAACCCATGCATGCATGAATATAACGGAGATCTGCGCGGTGTGGTTTGGAAACGAGCATGTTGTAATGTATACACATTGAACAAGGTCAGACTGATTTGAATTTGAGATACCGATGGCAGACATCATTTGGCCACGTCGCATCCGTGCATGGACACACTATTCTAATTGGAGATGATGGGCGGCTTTCGCATCACATATCTATATCTATACCCCTATATATATTATATTATATATTTTTTTTATATTGTGTGCGGGTAACTTTAACTTTGAAAGATGGTCGTTGGATGAGGCGAATCCGATGGTCCAAAGATGGCAAATTTGAGCACTACTGGCCGCTGGATATCATCTAGATTCCACTAGATTTCGCCACATGTATAATCTAGAAGACTCCATGGTTGAACTTAAGCATAATGCACAAACATCAAAACACAAGCACTTCTTATTTGTTCTAGAATCTTCCATATCAGAATTGCCCAAATGTTTTTCTACATGATTTGCCATTATTTGTTTTTACTTTATGTCTTACGACGCACAATTCCATGAATCTTAAAATAGATTCGCTTTCTTATAAAAACTAGATGATTTTGAATGAAATGAACTATAAGAATTAAACGAACATCTACATCATGCATATATGACTCAAAGCTTGCATGCTATAATGTGGTATTTATTCATAATTTGGTTGCCAAATCTCATGCGTGCAATGCACGTGTACCTTACTCTAGTCTAAATGGTGTTTGTGTGTGTGTTGTGCGTGTTGAGGTGCAAATTGTCTTTTTTTGGGTACACGTTAAGCTTGTTCTTCCGAAATTTCAAGCCGCGCCTTGTTATGCCGAAAATTCATGCTAGCGTCTCTGTTTATCGTGCTGCGAAACTCCCGCCTCTTCAACCCGCGCCTTGTTAGCCCGAAATATTTAAGATATATCTTTGTCTCGTTGTGCTCCGACAACTCCCTCCATCTCAACCCGCGCCTTGCGATTCCGAAATTACAACGCGCGCGAAAACTCCCACCTCCTGTGAAATCCCGAGACGCGAAATGCCCGTGGTACCCCTGAACCGGAAGAACCGCCTCAAATCGGTGGGGGTACTTTCGTAACTTACCCCACATTTCGGACAAGCGCGTCTCTAAGACATGGTTCCCCACTGCCATCCCATCTGCCCACCCATTCGTACACCAAGGCCGCGAAAACCCGCGACGAAAGCCCACACCCTGCTCCGTCTGCCACCCAGCCGGAGCATCTTCCCCGACGACGTCGTCCACAACAACACCTCTACGTCCCTCATCCACCATACCGGATGAGGATCCGTCGTCGTTCTCATCGTCCCGCTGGCTCAGCCACCCCGTCCTCCACCTCCAAGGAGCTGCCCCGACGTTCCCCTCTTCTTTCGCGCCACCTCCATTCCCACACCGCCGTCTTCACCTGCACCACCGGAAGAGCATCATCATCACCGTTTCCTCGGATGAAGCTGCGGCCTAATCGGCGCCACCAAAGAGGTTGTACACTAATCGCCGCATTTTCTTCTTGATTCGATCTCACGGTGCTGCCGGTGCTCGGTCCCGAGCCGACACAGCGCGGCTCCATCCACGGCGGCGTCGCTGGCCACTTCCTCCACGGCGTCGCTCCCTCGGCGGCGACGTCCACATCAGTAGGAGCTGCTGCTGCTTTAGCTCTCGCTCGCACTGCTGCTCTGCTCTTGCTCTCGGTCCCCTGCCTGGTCTGCTCTTGCTATTGCTCTTGCTCGCGCTGCTGCTCCGATTTAGCTACACTTCAGTCGACTGAATTGACTTTTGGGTCAGTCGATTTTCAGGGGGTGGGGGGGGGGGCTCGCCGGGGTGAAGGAAGAACTAGCCGCAGCGGGGAGGGGGGCTCGCTGGAGATGTACCCCACTATCTATCTTAGGGTTCAGGATGGGGGCGGTGGTCGCCGGTGGTGGCGGGGCATGGGCGGGGCCGTGGCGTGGGGATCGCCGGAGAAAAAGCTCGGCACGGGGGGGCCTAGAGGGATGGCCGGGGCGGCAGTGGACCGGCGGTGGGGAGTGTTTTCGGGGCGGGCGGGGCGGCGCACCGCCGGCCACGGGCGGCGGGGGGCTGCTGTTTGGCCGGTGGTGGCTGGCGGCTCAGGGGGGTGGAGGTGGAAGATGAACCGCAGGCCCTTGATTTCGTATCCAACGGCTGCAAAATCGACTGACCAAAGATGAAAAAGTCAGTCGACCGACGTGTAGCCTCACCTTGCTAGTGCGTTTAGTTTCGACAGCAAAATTCAATTTCGACAGCAAAATTCAGTTTCGACAGTTAAGTTTAGTTTCGACAGTTAAGTTCACTTTCGACAGTTAAATTCAGTTTCGACAGTTAAGTTCGGAGATGAGCGGCTGATGTATTTTACATCTAGCACTTTGTGGTTATGTATTTTATGTCATGTATTGGAGATGCTATTAGAATTCCACTCAGGTTAACGTTGTTCGTTGTCTCTCTTGTCCTGCTTCAGCCTCGGCGTCGTACAACTCACCGGAGCTGCTCCAACGACGAAACCCTCCATCACATCGGAGAAGTACCTCGGGCTCCATCTCCAGACGCCTAAGATCTTCTTCCCCTCCTCCGACAGCCAAGTCAGCCGGAGCATCCTCACCGGCCAACCCAATCACGCTGAGATCGACATGGCTTCGCCAAAGAGGTTGTACACTTGTTGCATCTCTTTTTTACTCTACATGTTATATATATTGTCAACTGAGCACTTGTAGTAACGGGAAATACGATTATTTTATCCTACTATATGACAAGCAGTGAGGTACCAGGCAACTTAGCTATCCGTGATGGACTCTCTTGAACGCCATCATTATTTATCCCTGCGCGTTTGAGCTGTGCATTTGTCGATGGGCCTGGGAGTTGAGCTAGTATGGCAGTGGCCTGGGTCCAAAGTAATAGAAGTAGCACAAACACATTTTTTTAGTGTAGGATTTTCCTTGCTCAAGCCTACCTACTAGAATCGCCAGTGCTTGAAAGGAAAAGTGAATGAAAAACGTCGGAATTGGAAAGTCTCCTATGGTACTACTTTTCATGAATTTGGTGCAAAGGAATGGAGCAAAGGAAAACTGTAGGATTTGTTCCTTTAGTGTCTCCTTGAAAGAAAAACCGTAGGAATTCTAATTTCCACTTCTCCTCCTTTTCATATTCCTATTCATCAAGCACAAGACTAAGAGATAGTAGCATAATAGCATTATAACCGTACATTTTCTTGTGGTTTGACTTAATCTCACCATGCTTTTTTGCATCCTGTGATCTTCCAGTTGTTGTGAATCAAACACCCAGATTGGCAGAAATCCTGTGTTTTTAAATTCTCTGTTTTGCACGTGCATTCCTATCCTATTCCTGTCTATTTCCTATCCCTGCATTGTTAGAATCCTCAAATTCAAACAAGCCCTTACTCAATTACTTCTGTTACAGATATGTGTCAAAGAAAACCTTGTGTGGTTTGTCCTGCTCCTGCGGCGCTGTGTTCCATCCTAGCTCAGCTGCTCCAACGATGGAAGGGTTCACCACAGCAGGGATCCGCTCTCCAGACTGTCTTTCGCCGCCTCAGATCTTCTTCCCCGCCGCCGGCAGCCACGGCAACTGCATTACCATCATCAACTGAGCAGATGACCTTGAGGACTACATGGGTCCGCAAGAGAGGTCGCACTCTTCCGTGTCTGCTTACGTTATGCATCGCTTAATATGATGACATGCTACATTATCGTCGTGTTCACCTATTAGACTCCGAGTCAGGTCCAAACTAATGCTGAAACTTGAGTTTTTAAATGGTTGTGGGGTACATATTGGGGCAGCAATCAGTACTATCTGTCTACTATCTGGTTAATCTCCGGTGTCTACTATGAGTTTCATGTTGGGTGCAAACAAACATTAAAGGAGCCATTATCTGTATTTTTTAACTAAAGCTATTATCTGCCTGCTATCATTGGTTTTGGGTCTATCCACAGTTTGCTACCATCACTCTGGATTTGTGCATGCACTCCTTACATAATCTCACTATGTTTTATTCCTATGCATGCCAGTTATTGTACACAATGGAACTGATCATGTAGGGCAAAAGAGACGAGCCTTGCGTGGCAATAAAATTTCATGCAGACGTCGTTCCATGGTGGGCGCAAAGGCAGCCCCCCTCCACCCATTTTGGATCGTAATCAAGAGGAAGATAACTGTTCTGAGGGGGATTCAGAAGGAGAAGACCACTCCTATTTACCCCATGAGGTCTTCGCTCTAACTTGGCATGCTGATGTTGGTAATATCATGCATATGGTGCCTTGCATTGCTTACTGTATACATTAAAGATGTCATCTGCTTAGTTTAGACATGCTTTGTGTCAATGCCATCTGTTTAGTTTCTTTATCGTATATGTGAATCATGCAATGCCATCTTGTCTAGCCAGGCATCATATATGTGAATTTTGCAATGCCACCCTGGTTAGCCAGTCATCTTATATGTGAATTATATCATGCCATCATCTTTTTATTACGTGTTAAATTTGTCAACAATTTTAGTACATTCAATTACTCTTCCTATGCATCAGCCATTCGGCACGGTCATGGAAAAATCTGGAGTGGAAACAAGGTCTTCAGAGCAGACAATGCTATTTGACGAAGCGCATGTCTTGCTGGTTACCGATAGCTCCTCAGAGGAGGATTCAGAGACAGATGACCAGTCATATTGCCCCCCCCGTGGTGCATGCCCTAACTTGGCAGGGTTATGTTGCTCATATCGTGCGTATGGTATCTTGCATTGCGATGTCATTTGCTTAGTTTAGACATGCTTTGTGTGAATGCCACCTGTTTAGTGTCTAATTACCATATATGTGAATTATGCAATGCCATCTTGTTGCAAGACATTATATATGTGAATTATGCAATGTTATCTTGTTGCAAGGCATTATGTATGTGAATTATGCAATGCCATGCTGTTTAGGCAAGCGTCATATATGTGAATTATATCATGCCGTCCTTTTTTTGTATTTCTCATTGCTTTTGTCGACAATGTTTGTATATTCAACTGCTCTTCCTGTGCATCAGCCATGTGAATTGGTGATGGAGAAATCTGGAGTGAAAACAAGGTCTTCAGAGCAGACAATGCTACCTGCTGAAGCAGATATCTTGCTGGTTACAGATAGCTCTTCAGAGGAGGATTCAGAGGCAGATGACCAGTCCTATTATCCCCCTGAGGTGTATGCTCAAACTTGGCAGGGTTATATTACTCATATAATGCATATGTTGTATTGCAATGCTTAGTTTTTACATCATATACACAATATTGAATGCCATCTCCTTAGTTGACACATCATATATGCGATTGCCCTCTGCTCACTTCCTTAGTATATAAATCATATATTTGAATTATGTCATGCTATGATGTTTACATAGACAGCATGTATCTGAATTATGGCATGCCAACCCATTTTCTAAAGACATAATATAGTTATATCATCTCATCCTGTTTACATAGTCATCATATTTTAAATTATGTCATTCTATCCGTGAATTATATCATGCCATCATGTTTCCATCGACGGCATGTTTGTGATTTATGGCATGCCAACCACTTTAATAGACACATCGTATAGTTATATCATGTCATCCTATTTACATAGTCATCATATTTTGAAGTATGTCATTCTATCCTATTTAGTTAGCCATCATACATGTGAAATTGTGTCATGCTATCCTGTTTAATTAGCCATCATATATGTGAAATTATGTCCTGCTATTCTGTTTGCTTAGACAACATAAATGTGAATTATTTCATGCCCTGTTTTCTTCCCTACTATCCATTGCACCTGTCTATCTTACAATGTCTGTACATTCAATTACTTTTCTTGTTTATCAGCCATTTCAATTGGAGGGAGTGATGGCAGTATCTGTGGGAGTAAAAACACGGTCTTCAGAAAAGATCGTGCTACCTGTCGATGCAGATAGAACCACGGTTGTACTTGCCCAAGAACCAGCCCCACCACACATAACCCACACTCATGCAGATTGTACCCCTACCCAGTTGGACAGAGAACCAGCTACAACCCTTCTAACCCCAACCCCAGCAGATAGACACCCAGTTCCCGTTGACACTGCACCATCTCCACCACAGAGCACCCAAACACGAGCAGTTAGTAAGGCAACTGCAGTGCCCAAATCATGAGGACCACCACTCCGAACCCGAAGTCGACGCTTAAAGCAGAAGAAGAATTGTTCTCAGGTCAGGTTCCGTAGCTATGGTTCATACTACTTTGCTCTTGCATCACTGTATTTACTGATACCAACTAATTTCAAATTTGAAGGATGCAATTGAAACTCCAATGGCGCAACAGGTATGTTTTAAACCTGTTTCTTCAACGTGTTTGGCTGTTTGCTGTTGTAACTTGCTCTATGTTGATTTCAGTTTCAATTGAATAAACAGTTATGTTCTCATGACATGCACATTACAAGTGTTGTTATTGTTGTGTAGTTTCCCACACTTATATTCTGTCTATGCTGCTTTGTCTTAAATAGATATGATTCGAACTGTATCTATGTTGATTTGGGAACATAAACTAGAATGATATAAACCATACAGTGACCATCCTACATAGATATATGTTTGTTTCATGCTGTTATCCTGTCCACCTTACTACTGAACTGGTTTACCAAAATGAGTTTCATATACTACATTGTAAACCTGAGATGTGTTTATTTGTTTCTCTTTTAGAATGCGGATAAAATATTGGAGAAGAGTACCCTGTTATGCAATGGTAAAGGAAGTAATGCAGATAAGGTTCAATGTAGTGAGACATCCCCGTTGGTCTCCAAGATAAGGTTCAATGTGTTTATTTGTTTGCTTGTAGTCAGTGCAGTTCTTTTTCTGCGGTTTGCTAGTGGCTGCAGTAACCTATTTTTTTTAAAACTAGGCCACAATAACCATGGGCTAATATTTACTGTAGTGACACTGAGCCTCCTACGGGCCGTAGAAACAGTGGGCCTTCTACGGGCCGTAGAAACAGTGGGCCTTCTACAGGCCGTAGAAACAGTGGGCCTTCTACGGGCCATAGAAACAGTGGGCCTTCTACGGGCCGTAGAAACAATGGGCCTTCTACGGGCCGTATCATCAATGGGCCTTATACGGGCCGTATGATCGATTGGCCAAACATGGGCCAAACAGACCGCATTCTGGCCTTAAACGGGCTAGAGTTGGAATCGTCCGTTCATGGGCCGACCATAACGGGCCATCGTTAATAGGCCGTATTTGATGACACTATGAAAACGGCCCAACGTATTAACGGACCACAAACGGGCCGACTGTAACCACGGGCTGAATTTGGCCCACAAGCAGAAAATGACAGTAACGGGCCGTAAGTAAACGAATGCTGGAAAATAGCCCAAGAATAAATGGGCTGTGAGAAGGCCGAAAGATAACATGGGCTGGAAACGGCCCAACGGAATAACGGGCCGTTAATGGGTATAAAGTGATACACTGTTCTTTACGGGCCAGTTTCACCACGGGCCGTTAATGGGTGTAAAGTGATACACTGTTCATTACAGGCCAGTTTCACCACGGGCCGTTAATAGGCCAAGAGTTACATAGGGCCTCATATGGGCCGAAAGACGTCATGGGCCATACATGGGCCAGAAGTGAAAACGGGCTGGAATCATATTGGATGGCCCAGATGACGCTACTGGGCCTAATTCGAATAGGGCCTAACGGGCCTTGGGTTAGCGGGCTGTAAATGGGCTATATACGAATAGGCCGTTAACAGGCTTTCCATGGGCCGGCCCGCCACCTTTTGACCAAGTCAAATGGGCCGGCCTTTTCACAGGAATGGGCCTCTGTTGGGCCGTGCCACGTGTCGACGTATTATAGGCGCCTTCTGTCCAATGAGTGGATGACATCTGTCCCAGCGATGAGCCGACACGTGTTTCCTCCAGCCAATGATGATTTTACACGTGGAAAATCCCCATTGGTCGGGGCTGTTAACGGGTTATCGGATCCAAAACCCGACCCGATAGCTTAATGGCGTTCCGTTACGGTGGATGCCACGTGTCGGTAACCCTTGACGAAAGCACTTCTGTGACGCGCGATTTATCGTCATGGAAGTGGACACTTCCGTGATGATAATTTTGGTAATGTCATGGAACACTTCTACGACAGCACAGGTATGACTATCTTGATTCTGTCATAAATTTGTCATGGATGTACATGCATGACAAAAAACGCGACCTACTGTGACAAACACGTATCATCACGGAAGTGTATTTGTTTTGTAGTGTCCTCTCCGGCATCAAGCCACGACTAGTCGTACCACTGGAGCGTTCGGCCAGCTGCTGGCTCGATGAGCTGCCGGCCGTCCTCTAGAGTCTGTGTACTACCCCGAACAAGTCAACCGGCTTCACCCCTTTCTTCCTTGTATATGGTGCCGAGGCTGTCATCCCAACTGACATTGAGTTCGACTCACCTCGGGTCACCATGTACACGGAGGCGGAGGCCAAGGAAGCGCGAGAAGACGGCGTTGACCTGCTGGAAGAGGGCCGGCTGTTAGCACTCAGCCGGTCCGCCATCTACCAGCAGGGTTTGTGCCGTTACCACAACCGGAAGGTCAAGCCAAGATCCTTCCAAGAAGGCGATCTTTTGCTCCGGCTGATCCAGCGAACAGCCGGCCAGCACAAGCTCTCGGCCCCTTGGGAAGGCCCCTTCGTCATCAGCAAGGCCCTAGGCAACAACTCCTACTACCTGATCGACGCACAGAAGCCGAAGGCACGCAAGAGAGATGATTCCGGCAATGATTCGGAACGACCATGGAACGCCAATCTCCTCTGAAGATTTTATAGCTAAATGCAGTATGTACCATGCTACCTTTTGTATTAAGTAAAAGACAACGGGCCCCCCGAGGAGCACTCGGGGACTACCCTCTTTTATCTACGTATGATGAGTGTCATACCTATGAATGTATTACTACATTTGTTTTCCTGTCCGGCACCGGGTTCGATCAGTCGGCCCAGGGACTTGCCGCCTTGAGTTATATTAAAGTTCTACCTGCAGTCAGACAAGTAGTGTGCCGGCACCCAAGCCCTCTCTTGTTGAAAGTCGCAGCTCGAAGAATCGACTGTCCGACTGGCAAGAACCAAAGGCAGGAAAGGATGCCCACACGAAAAACTGCTAAGGACTAACGAACTTATATAACACAAGCCGGCCTCCCACCCCGCCAACCGGCTGTCAGAACAGCCGGCTGGCCGGCTTCCGATTCACCTTGCTACAATCTAAGAAAGCTAGAGTACTTGCCCTCCCAAACGGCCAAGCCCTTCCCCAGCCACAGACTGCAGAGCAGCTGTCCGGCTGGGAAGGCGGCGACCAAGGGAGGGCGGCAAAGGAAACAGCCAAAAGGATGAAAAGCAAATACAATCGGAAGCCAAGAACATGCATGATTATATTTACACAAAAGGCCTTCGAAAGGCCGGCGTTCAGCATAGTTTGAATACATCCCCAGTGGGTGGAACTGCGCAAACCTAACAAATATTGTTCAAAGAGTAATAAACAGGAAAGCAAAGGTGGCGGATCAGGCCAAAGGTGCAAGAGGCAAGCCAGGAAGGTCAGTGGAGACGGGAGTGCTGGCTGGAGGAGTGGCCGGCTGGCGAGTCTCGGCTTGATCATCACCGGCTGCAGGCGGCGCGCTCGCACATGCCTCGTTGCTGGAGGCACGATCAAGCTGAGGCTGGCCGGTTGCTCCACCGTCTGGCACGGCGTCTTCACCATCCTCTCCCTCCTCCTCTTCGCCCTCATCACTGGAGTCGATCTCCTCCGTCGAGTCTTCACCATCCGCTGTGTTCAGCCTAAACCACTCCTCCGGCTGAGCAACCCCGTCATCATTCACCTCAGGGGCAAAGGCACTGGTGTCGGTGTAGTCGGCGATTGCCGAGGCGCGCTGGATGATAGCCGGCCGCACCGCCTCCAGCTCCTCGTTGGCCTCCTGCCGCCAGGTGGTCAGCTGGGCCAAATCCAGCCCAGGATACCAAGCTCGGACGAACTCCAGCGCCCGCCTGGCGCCTGACCGAGCTGCAGAAGCCTTCCAGGCCTCGAAGCGGCCAACCGCTACCTCCAGCCAATCGGCAGTCCGACTGGGGGTACGGGGAACCACCTCGCCGGGCCAGAGGGCGGCCAACACTTGCGCCCCAACGCGCTGAAGACGGCGGAGCATGCGGTGAGCCGGCTGGAGGCGGGCTTGGATCGCCAGAAGCTGCTCCTCAAGCAACCGGCGAGCATCCGGAGCGATCTCAGCCCCAGCCTGCCTTTACGCGTCGCGGCGGGCCTCGATGACTTGGTTGGCGGCAACGGAGTAACCAGGGAAGTACTCTACGCAAGTAAGAAAGGAAGAAAAAAACACAAAGTCAGAAAATGGACCAAATGGCAGGCGGCAAGCAAAGGGACGAAGAAGAAGGCGGCCTACCGTCAACCAAATCTTCGATCTGGTCATAGCCATCGCTCAGCGCTTGCCTTGCCTCAGCCTAGCTCGCTGCCTCGGTATCGTATTCGGCTTGGAGGGGGGCCTCGCTGTCCTGCGCCGCCTTCAGGGCCGCCTTATGGCTCTCCTCCTGGTCGGCCAGCTTCTTGACCAAGCGGTCACGCTCCTGAGCCAAGGCGTTGCACTTGGCTTCCTTGGCGCGAAGGGCGGTCTGGGCCCCACCCAACTGCTCCCTCAGGTCGGCATTGGCCTCTGCAGATATGGTAAAGAAAAAAAAAGCAATAAGAAAGAAGTCGCCAGGAAAGATCCGGCCCGACTGCTCAGCAGTCGGCCCGAATCTCGGGGACTACACCCAGTGGGTGCGCTAACGCGCCCCCACGTGAGATAAAAGATGAAGCACTTACTCCGGCTCTCGGTCAGATCAATGGTCTTTTGGTTCAGCTCCCGGGCCTGGGAGTTGAAGGTAGCCGCGCGGAGGTTGTGATAGTCCTGCAAATAGGACAGAGGAGCGAATAAGAACAAGATAGCAATCGAAGTCTACTAAGAAGTTCCAAGCCGCCTACTCAGCAGCCGACTCGGAACTCGGGGACTACACCCAGTGGGTGCGCTGACGCGCCCCCACGGAAGAAATCAAGAACAAGAAACAAAAAAGCGGGAAGACTCACCCGAATGGCCGTCCGCGTCGCGAGGAACTCTTGAGTACACTGCTTCAGCACGGTGGCTTGGGATTGAAGCCGGTTCCAGACTTCTTGCGCCGCCACGTTCAGCACGGCCGTCCCACCACTCGGCGTCCACCCCCGCGAGCTGGCGCTGGCCGTCTCCAGATCCTGGGCCGACGAGCTAGAGCCCGCGGCCTTCTGCGGGTCCGGCGCCGAAGTCGCCTTCCCTGCGCGCTGGCGCGATGGCGACCGGACCACAAGGTCTGCCCTCGTAGCCGGCTCGCCTCCAGCCGGTTGCACGGGCGGCGCGCTAGGCCGGCTGCCTTGGTCCACCCCAGTCGGTGATGGCGGTGCCGCCTCCCTCTCTGGGACGATGACGTCGCCCTCCTCCCTCTCCACCACCAGCTGGTCGCCACCGGCTTCCTCCAGCGGGGGCACCGGGATCTCGGGCGCCACAGCACGAAGGGGGACGACAAGCTGCGTATGCCGGTTACGCAGGGCCTCCGCCGCCCTCTCTGCGGCTGCAGCCTCCGCCTGAGCCTTGGCCGCTGCGTCGGCTTGTGCCTTTGCCGACCTCTCCGTCGTCTCCTACGCCGCCGTGGCAGCGGCCGCCCTCAGCTCCTCCGCCTCCCACTCCTCCCGCGCCTCCCGCGCATTCCACTCCGTCGCCGCTTGAAGCTCGGCACGGGGGTCCACGCGGCGGGCGCTTCCAGATCCTTCCGCCGCTCCAACCACAGAGGCGGCAGCGGTCCGCTCAAGAGAAAGCGGAGCCCTGTTTTTTTTATGTCAAGACAAGGACTCAGAAGAATATCAACAAAAAAGAAGAAGGAATACGTGAGAGAATTGACACTTACGCCGAAACCATTTGTGGCTGCTTCACCACCTTGAGGAAGCGGGCAGCCTTCGCGGCTGCCTCGTCCCGCTTGGTCGCCGCCGCCGCGCTCTTGGGCTTCTTCGGCCGACTGCCGAATAGGCTCGGCGCGGCGCTTCTGCGCGCCGCCTCGGACAGCCAGCGCGGCAGATGAACCCGCGCCATGATGATCGGACGCCGGCTGGCGGCGCGGGACGACTTCCGCCTCGTCATCATCCGGCCAGTCGTCAAAGCTGGCTCCAAGCCCGGAGCCGCTTGCCTCGCCGCCTCCCCCACGGTGTCGTCGTCCAGAGCGGCCGCCCCAAGTCGGGGTCGTCCAAGTTGTGCGTCGTCCAGTCAGGGGGATATTGGCGCTCCACCCCCGCTGCCCCGGCTGCTGGTCGAAGGAGGGGGCTCTGTCAAGACAAACCGACTGGTCAGAGTCGGCCAAGAGAAACTTGGTGACAAAAGTAAAGAAGAGAAGAAAAAGAAAGCTTACCATAGGCGGGGGATTGGCACGGGAGTACGGCTCCTTGCGAAACTGCCACTCGTCGGTGAGCTTGTAGTTCGCAAGGTAGTTCACCATGTGAGCTACCTTTGCATGAGGCATCTCCTTGGTACACAGTCGACTCGGATCAAGTTGGCCGCTCATTTGACAAATCATATGAGGGCGGCCTTGGAGCGGGAGCACTCGGCGCACCACAAAGGCGGCCAGCAGGTCGGGCCCGGTCAGGCCCTCCGACTGGACCAATACCCGGAGTCACGCGACGGCGGTGGCTCCAGCAGGCGACAGTGTTTTGGCCTGATAGGACCATTGGGGCCGCCTCCCAGCCAGCGGGCCGGCTACATAAGCCGGCAAGTTGACGAAGTCGCCTTGCGGAGCGACGTTCTTCACATAGAAGTAGGATTGCTGCCAGAGCTTCACCGACTGGATCAGCGTGATGGGAGGAAAAGGGTTTTCGGCTATCGGCCTCCGCATCACGATGAAGGCGCCGCTCTGAGCTGGCACGCCGCTCATGGCGGTACCGAGCTTGGACTGGAAGAATTCCCCCCAGTGCTCGAGGGTGGGAAGGACGCCGAGGAAGCCCTCGCACAAAGTGACGAAGGCAGACAGCAGCACCACCGTGTTTGGAGTCAGGTGGTGCGGCTGGAGCTGGTAGAACTCGAGGAAGGAACGGAAGAAGCCGCTCGCAGGCAGGCCGAGGCCACGCAGGCAGTGCGAGCGGAAGATTACCCGCTCGCCCTCCTCCGGCGCCGGCGAGATCTCCCTCTCCGGCGCAAGACGGACCCGCACATGATCCTTGCTGGGCAACCGCCGCGTCTTGCGGAGGAAGTCGATGTGGTCCTCGTGGACGTTGGAGCCGTCCCAGTCTCCACCGCGCAACATGAGGGCAAGAAGCCGATGAAAAAGGCGCGGCGACGGTGAAAGCACGGCCCCGCGGCGGCGAAGCTGTGGGGTAGTGCGATTAAATGATATAGCCACCCTATTCACTCGTTACTACTATATACTTAAGCTATTTCCGTTCTCATTAAAGGGTGATGCTAAAACATGGTTTAATTCTCTTGATCCTGGTTGTGTGCGTAGTCCCCAGGATATGATTTATTACTTCTCTGCTAATTATTTCCCTGCTCATAAGAAACAAGCTGCTTTAAGGGAAATATATAATTTTGTGCAAATTGAAGAAGAGAGTCTCCCACAAGCTTGGGGGAGGCTTCTCCAATTACTTAATGCTTTGCCTTATCATCCTCTCAAGAAAAATGAAATACTTGATATCTTTTATAATGGACTAACCGATGCTTCCAGAGACCACCTGGATAGTTGTGCTGGTTGTGTTTTCAGGGAAAGAACTGTTGATCAAGCTGAATCGCTATTGAATAATATGTTGAGTAATGAAAATAATTGGACACTTCCAGAACCAACTCCTAAGCCAACTCCGAAGAAAAGGGGTATTCTATTTCTCAGTCCTGAAGATATGCAAGAGGCAAAGAAATCTATGAAAGAAAAGGGTATTAAAGCTGGAGATGTTAAGAATTTACCACCTATTGAAGAAATACATGGTCTTGATAAGCCGACACATGTAGTAAAGGTAAATTCTCTCTATAGATTTGATGAAGGTGATATTCCTCGTTATAAGTCTGCTAGCCAATGCTTAGATGAGTTTGATAATTTTATTGTTAAATAAGAAAACTTCAATGCTTATGTTGGTAGATAATTGAAACACAATGCTTATATGATTGAACACTTGAGTGATTATATGTCTAGAGTTAAAGGTGAACTCAAACTTATTAGCAAACATGCTTCTATGGTTACCACTCAAGTAGAACAAGTGCTTAAAGCTCAGAATGATTTGCTCAATGAATTAAATAAGAAGAAAAATGATAATGCTGTTAGAGTTATGACTAGAGGGGGTAAAATGACTCAGGAACCTTTGTATCCTGAGGGCCACCCTAAGCGAAATGAGTAAGATTCTTAGAGAACTAATGTTGATGCACCTAGTCCTTCTAAGAGGAAGAAAAAGAAAAATGATAAGACTTTGCATGCTTCTAGTGAACCTGTTGTTGACACACCTGAGAATCCCAATGATATTTCTATTTCTGATGATGAAACACAATCTGGTGATGAACATGAACCTAGTGATAATATTAATGATGTTGTTCATGTTGATGCTCAACCTAGCAATGATAATGATGTAGAGATTGAACCTGCTGTTGATCTTGATAACCCACAATCAAAGAATCTACGTTATGATAAGAGAGACTTCGTTGCTAGGAAGCCCGTTAAAGAAAGAGAACCATTGGTTTAGAAACCCATGCCTTTTCCCCCTAAACCATCCCAGAAAAAGGATGATGAGGACTTTGAGCGCTTTGCTGAAATGATTAGACCTATCTTTTTGCGTATGCGTTTGACTGATATGCTTAAAATGAATCCTTATGCTAAGTATATGAAGGATATTGTTACAAATAAAAGAAAGATACCGGAAGCTAAAATTTCCACCATGCTTGCTAATTATACTTTTAAGGGTGGAATACCAAAGAAACTTGGAGATCTAGGAGTACCAACTATACCATGCTCCATTAAAAGAAACTATGTTAAAACTGCTTTATCTGATCTTGGAGTCGGTGTTAGTGTTATGCCTCTCTCTTTATATCGTAGACTCGATTTGAATAAGTTGACACCTACTGAAATATCTTTGCAAATGGCCGATAAATCAACCGCTATACCTGTCGGTATTTGTGAGGATGTGCCTGTTGTGGTTGCAAATGTTACTATCTTAACGGACTTTGTTATTCTTGATATTCCCGAGGACGATAGTATGTCGATTATCCTTGGTAGACCCTTTTTGAATACTGCAGGGGCTGTTATTGATTGCAACAAAGGCAATGTCACTTTTCATGTTAATGGTAATGAGCATACGGTACACTTTCCGAGGAAACAACCTCAAGTCCACAGTATCAATTCTATTGGAAAAATTTCATCGATTACTATTGGAGGTTTTGAATTTCCTCTTCCTACTGTCAAGAAGAAATATGATATTCTTATTATTGGGGACGTGCATATCCCCGTTGAGGTAACCTAGTGCTATTCGAAAATTCTCCGGTTTCATGCGATTCAGAATGAGTTTGTTAACAAGACTTGATCAACCTTGTTAGTGGATTCCTTTTGATGAGCATGAGATGGATGAAGTTAGAAAGCACAACTCGCTGTACCCTCCTTTTACTTTCTGTTATTTAGATTAAATAAAGCAAAAATAGTATTTTCTGTCTGTTTTCTGAATTATCCTTGCAATAAAAAATACCCCAAAAATAAAAGTTCTCCAAATGTCCTGAAAATGAAATATGATTTTTTGTAGAATATTTAAGAATTACTGGCACTGAGAACACACCAAGGAGAGCCACCACCTGGCCACAAGGGTCCAGGGCGCCCCCTGCCTCGTGGGCACCACGTGGCCCCCTCCACTTATTCCTGCACCCACACACTTCTTCCTCCAGAAAAAAAATCCCCACATAGCTCAAACTCGTGTTCTAGCTCGTTTTGCTACGATTTTCGATCTCCTTGCTCAAAGCACTGCTTTGGGGGATTGTTCTTCGGCATGTAACTCCTCCAATGGTCCAATTAGTTTTCGTTCTAGTGCTTTATTAATTGCAAATTTTTGCTTCTTAGGTGACCCTGTTCTTGAGCTTGCATGTCAAATTTATATGGTCCCAAGTAGTTCTAATGCATGATATAGTCTCTAGGCACTTGTGGAAGTAGTTGCTATCGATTTTGTTGAGTTTGGTTCACTTCTATTTTAAGTCACTAAAAATTTCAGAAATTTTTCAGAGGAAGAAATATGTTTAGGAAAATGTACCAAGGTGGTTTTTCAAGGAAGCAAGCACCAAGGCTCACGATACGTGAGCCGGACCATGAACTACCAAGAGAAGCTCAAGTGCGGCCTTGTGAATGGCCGTCAGAAGATTTTATGGTCCGAGCAGGCATTAAGGAGGAATTTGATGCGTATGTGCGTAATGCTGAACTCGAGGGCTTCGTGTCAGATAAGTGCCCCCAACATTACTACCTAACTGACTCCTTTGTGAGAAGGTTTAAATTTACATCATCACGCAATGCTCACATGGTTTTGTTTGATCTTTATGATAAATCTTATACCATGGATTTAGAGGATTTTAATACTACTTGTAAACTCCCGCAGTGGGGTAATGCTAGTGAACCTCGCAAATAAAGACTTTCTTGCTAGTATAACTGTGGGGGAATCTAGGGAAATCACGCAAGCTACCATAGGGAGCATTCATTTTCCTGCCATACATTATTTTGCTCTCTTTATAGGTAGATGCATTAACGGTAAGGACGAGGCATGTCACATGTGCGTTCGCGATCTTAGTGTTCTCAAGAGTGCTGTATTAGGAGATAAACAATATAACTTGGGAGCTATTATTGCACGAAGGTTGCATCATAACAGTATTAGCGGAGATTTGTTTGGGGGAATGTATGCAACTCGTTTAGCTAATTTTCTTGAGGTACCCATTCGTGAAAATGATATGGAGTTGCCTTCTGCTCATCTAGATTTTAATGCTATAGTTCGTCATCAGTTTGTTGAGAGGAATGAACAGTCTCTCCAGTACCGACTAATCTTTGACAAACATCGCGCTGTCCATATTGCTCTCCCCGCTCCTACTTTCTTTGACTTTCAGGAAAAAAGGAGATATGTTATAACCAGGGAGGAGGCGAACGAGTACGAGAGGAGGACGGAGGCATCTCGCCTCCAAGCTGCAGCTCTTGAGGCAGTAGCTGCTGCATCTAAGTACGACCCCAGTTACAACTTCGGATATACGCCAGGTCATCCATGGGCATAGACCAACTTAGGCCAAAAGCCTAAGCTTGGGGGAGTACGTATTTATCACCGACATTACATTCATGTTCACACACTCATTCTAGTTTTCCGTGCTCATACTTTTTCATTGTACTATCCATACTAGTTTATTTTCCTTTTTCTCGCTTTCTTCTTGTGTGCTTTAATAGCCTTAAGAAAAAAAATAGTTGTAGCTTTTAGCTAGTTTACTTTCCATGCCTGTAGTAGTAATAATTAAAAGAAAACCGAAAAAGATTTATCGTTCTTCTTTTGCTTGTTGGGAGCTTTCCCGTGTAAATAGTTTTATTTCCTTTCTTTTCTTTGGAGGTCGAGAGGAGAAGACCATAATTAAAATGTTGAAGTGGCTCTTATATGCATTATTGTTGATTTAACCAAGAGCCCATATTACCTTGTATTCTCCCTTGAATTAAATGCTTGCAGATTCTAGCTTAGTTCAATGCACGTGCACTATTATTATTATCCACACCGTTTGGTCGTGCAAGTGAAAGGCAATAATGACGATATATAATGGACTGATTGAGATGAGAGAAGCTGGTATGAACTCGACCTCTCTTGTTTTTGTAAATATGATTAGTTCATCGTTCCTGATTCAGCCTATTATGAATGAGACGTGTTTGCAATGACAATTAGAGATTATGGTTGCTTATGCCATTCTTAATTAGCTAGGAGTTTATAATGGTTTACCTTGCGTGCCAACATGCTATTAAAATGGTTGTGATGTGGTATGATAGGGTGGTATCCTCCTTTGAATGATTCGACTAGCTTGACTTGGCACATGTTCACGCATATAGTGAAACAAAATCAACATAGCCTCCACGATATTTATGTTCATGGTGAATTATATCCTACTCATGCTTGCACTCAGTGTTGATTAATTTTAATGCATGTTCATGACTGTTGTCTCTCTCTAGTTGGTCGCTTCCCAGTCTTTTTCTAGCCTTCACTTGTACTAAGCGGGAATATTGCTTGTGAATCCAATTCCATAAACCCCAAAGTTATTCCACATGAGTCCACCATACCTTCCTATATGCGGTATCTACCTGCCGTTCCAAGTAAATTTGTATGTGCCAAACTATAAACCTTCAAATGAAATTCTGTTTTGTTTGCTCGAATAGCTCATGTATCAACTAGGGTTGTCTATATCTTCCATGCTAGGCGGGTTATTCTCAAGAGAAGTGGACTCCGCTCCTCACTCACGAGAAAATGGCTGGTCACCGGGATGCCCAGTCCCATGCTCAAACCAAATCAAAATAATTGCAAACAAAACTCCCCCAGGACTGTTGTTAGTTGGAGGCACCCGTTGTTTCGGGCAAGCCATGGATTGATGCTTGTTGGTGGTGGGGGAGTATAAACTTTACCATTTTGCTTGGGAACCGCCTATAATGTGTGTAGCATGGAAGATATCGAGATATCCCGGTTGTTATGTTGACATTGAAAGTATACCACTCAAGATATTATTTATCTCTATTTCAAAAACCGAGCTTTGGCACCTCTACAAATCCCTGCTTCCCTCTGAGAAGGGCCTACCTATTTACTTTTATGTTGAGTCATCCTCCTCTTATTAAAAAGCACCAGTTGGAGAGCACCGCTGTCATTTGCATCAATTACTATTAATTTATATTGAGTATGACCATGACTGGATCTCTTTTACCATGAATTACAATATTTAGACAGTCCTTGATCTTCAGAGGTGCTCTGCATTTATGTTTTGCGGTGTCAGAAAGGGCTAGCGAGATACCATCTTGTTATATCATATCATGATTGTTTTGAGAAAGTGTTGTCATCCGAGATTTATTATTATTGCTCGCTAGTGGATTATGCCATTGATATGAGTAAAAATGAGACCTAAGTGTTATTGTGAATATGATTGATTCATAATCTTTGCTGAAAACTTGAATGCTGGCTTTACATATTTACAACAACAAGAGCAAACAGAGTTTGTAAAAGTTTTTCTTTATCACTTTCAGTTTGTCAACTGAATTGCTTGAGGACAAGCAAAGGTTTAAGCTTGGGGGAGTTGATACGTCTCCATCGCATCTACTTTTCCAAACACTTTTTCCCTTGTTTTGGACTCTAACTTGCATGATTTGAATGGAACTAACCCGGACTGACGCTGTTTTCAGCAGAATTGCCATCGTGTTATTTTTGTGCAGAAATAAAAGTTCTCGGAATGACCTGAAACTTCACGAAGAATATTTTTGGAATACATACAAAATACTGGCGAAAGAATCAAGACCAGGGGCCACACCCTATCCACGAGGGGGGGGGCGCCTACCCACCCTGGGCGCGCCCCCTGTCTCGTGGGCCCCCTGAGGCTCCCCCGACCTCAACTCCAACTCCATATATTCCCGTTCGGGGAGAAAAAATCAGAGAGAAGGATTCATGGCGTTTACGATACAGAGCCACTGCGAAGCCCTAATCTCTCTCGGGAGGGCTGATCTGGAGTCCGTTCGGGGCTCCAAAGAGGGGAATTCGTCGCCGTCGTCATCATCAACCTTCCTCCATCACCAATTTCATGATGCTCACCGCCGTGCGTGAGTAATTCCATCGTAGGCTTGCTGGACGGTGATGGGTTGGATGAGATTTATCATGTAATCGAGTTAGTTTTGTTAGGTTTGATCCCTAGTATCCACTATGTTCTGAGATTGATGTTGCTATGACTTTGCTATGCTTAATGCTTGTCACTAGGGCCCGAGTGCCATGAATTCAGATCTGAACCTATTATGTTTTCATGAATATATGTGAGTTCTTGATTCTATCTTGCAAGTCATTAGTCACCTATTATGTGTTATGATCCGGTAACCCCGAAGTGACAATAATCGGGACCTCTCCCGGTGATGACCATGATTTGAGGAGTTCGTGTATTCACTAAGTGTTAATGCTTTGGTCCGGTACTCTATTAAAAGGAGGCCTTAATATCCCTTAGTTTCCAATAGGACCCCGCTGCCACGGGAGGGTAGGACAAGAGATGTCATGCAAGTTCTTTTTCATAAGCATGTATGACTATATTCGGAATACATGCCTACATTACATTGATGAACTGGAGCTAGTTCTGTGTCACCCTATGTTATAATTGTTGCATGAAGAATCGCATCCGACATAATTATCCATCACTGATACAATGCCTACGAGCTTTTCACATATTGATCTTCGCTTAGTTACTTTACCGTTGCCACTATTACAATTACTACAAAATTGCTACTGTTACTTTTGCCACCGTACCGTTACTTTCATACTACTTTGCTACTAAATACTTTGCTGCAGATATTAAGTTATCCAGGTGTGGTTGAATTGACAACTCAGCTGCTAATACTTGAGAATATTCTTTGGCTCCCTTTAGTCGAATCAATAAATTTGGTTGAATTCTCTACCCTCGAAAACTGTTGCGATCCCCTATACTTGTGGGTTATCAGACCACAGATGAGAGGCTGAGGATCTGGCTTGGTCAGAGTCTAATCACCATACCCACGCCGAGTGAGGTAGCTGAATGGGCTCTCTGAGAGCCCAAATATCCGATTCAAGAGCAAGCGGCCTGTTGGTCCCCGTTTGTTCCATCCACTAGTCATTCATGTAGTATGGGCGGCTTCTACTAACAGTCTGTGTGTTGAACATCGCCTGACACTCATTTCACTCCTAAGCAACTCATCAAACTCTTAATTATGTGTGATGAGCGACATATGCTTGTTATTGTTGTTATATTTTCTTTACTACTACTTGTAATTAATCTGACATCATTGTAATGTGATGCGTGTATGTGGATCAATGTTAAAACTAGAATTTTAATAACTCATGCAACCTAATGATCCGATCCAGGTGCAATATGCTACAATAGCATCAATTTGGAATGGATTAGTACCAGTGGCGGGCACAACATTCTTAGCAGGTTGTACAAAGCGTCTGTCATTCCTAGATCAAATTTCTGTGGTGGGCTCCCGCCATTGCTAGATCAAATTTCTGTGGCGGGCGGCCGCCATTGCTAATGGGCTACCATTGGCGGGTTGGCGCCCGCCACTGAGAGCCTTGCCCGCCATTGATAATTTTTTTCGCCCGCCACTGCTAGGCATTCCTGCAGTAGTGGTACCACATTTCCACAATTTAATTAAGCATTAAACGAAGTCCAACATAATCAACATTGTACTCAATATAAAAATTTCTCATACACATTTCATACATTGCACATACACATTTAATACAATAATTGAACATACACATATCACATAGACGGTTAATACAATAGTTGAGCATACATATAACAGACACATTTTCAATACCTTTATCGATTTGCGACGTTCCAAATATCTGCCATTTGCAATGTGGTTACCCTCAACAATGATGTTTTCCTAGAATGAGTTGTGGCACCTCCATCATCAAGATTGGATGTCGTGCTTGCTAGAGGGAGTTTACCTTGCCCTCGCCAATGTCTTTCCAAGAACCTGATTGATTTTCGACATTTTGAACATTAACCTCAAGGGAGTGCGTCTTCTTGTTTATGGTCACCACCTCTTCATTTCACCTCGCCCTTGTACCGTCTGGTTCATGGTGGAGGATGTCGTGCCCTCATCAATGTCGGCCCTTCTTATTCCTCTTACTAGGAAGATTCGTCTGTCCAACACACATATTCATTTTCCCTTTTCCATCTCCTCCGGTTGAGCCACATGAACAAATGCAACAAAAGTTGTTGTGAGTCGTACCGTACTGATCTCAAAAGAATAGTGGATGACCAAGATAGAGGTATACTCACGCAAGAGTGATACGTCCATTTTGCATCATGATTTCGTACTGTTATTTAAATGTTTTTATGCATATTAATGCTTTATGGAGTAATTCTAATGCCTTTTCTCTTATAATATGCAAGGTTTACACAAAGAGGGAGAATGCCTGCAGCTGGAATTCTGGACCTGAAAAAGCTACGTCAAAGTTACCTATTCTGCACATCTCCAAATGAGCTGAAAATTTACGGTGAAATATTTTGGAATATATAAAAAATACTGGAGCCAGTTTCATAAGTAAACAACTATTCGAAATACTAAGGTTTTTGACCCCTATACCACCATTTTTTGTTTGTGAACGATTCTCCAATGAATAAGACACTAGGCCCCCGTGCAAGTTTCCTCCTAAAAGAAATTTCTGCGAATTGTGTCAACTACTTCGGAAATTTTCCAAAGCTTGGAAGAAGGGAAGCATATTGTGCTTTATAGAGTGTCAATACTTCCGGTGGAAAGCCGAGCCAGAACCATCCGGACCGCGGCTAGCAAGAGTACTCATCTGCAGGAAAGCCTCATGAATTTCTTTGTCGGTGAAGGGTGCCTCGAGGATTGAGAGTTGGGGTAAGTGGGTGGCACATAAGTCAGCGAGGGAAAAATCTCGACACATTATGTTTAGGGATGCCAATTAGAACACGATAAAATACTTTGAGAAGGTGAGCTTTCTGGACATGGGAGAAGTATTACTCCTCCATTGCTTCGAGAACTACAATTTTAATATGCCAAAAACATTGGGAGGCAGCAACAAGGAAATACTCAGTGTTCTCACTACAATTAATGGCAACGCGGATCTTTCATACTTTCAAGTAAAAATTCGTGTAGATTAGAAATGTGATGGTCACTTAGCCTATTTCCCATGAAAATGGACAATTTCAGGTTCATCTTTCATTTGCAAAAATTGGCGTTAGAGAGAGAGAGAGAGAGAGAGAGAGAGAGAGAGAGAGAGAGAGAGAGAGAGAGAGAGAGCCATGGGCACCTCAGTGAAAACTAGAATATCGGGCAGATACTTGAAGTCTTTACATTCCACAATTCAGACTGCTAGGATAATACTTTAGAGAGAGAGAGAGAGAGAGAGAGAGAGAGAGAGAGAGAGAGAGAGAGAGAGAGAGACGAATCATGCAAATCTAAATGTGGTCATGCAATCAACTAATATTACATATATTATGAGGGAGCACTAGCACGTATTCATGGACTAGCTAGATTAAAGATAAATATAATATCCGATCAGCCTAGGATATAGTATTGTAGTAGCTAGATACAGATATCATGGTATCGAAACAACTACTACATAGTACTTATGCTGACATTTAAGGGAGCCGATCGATGCCATATCCAAAATCTGTGACCTAAATCCTATCTTTTAGATGGATAGTGTTAAGAAAAGTAGCAATTTTTTTATTAATGTTATCTAGAAATATATCATAAACATTACATGGGCAGTATTAATCACATAATGATTTCTAACCAGGTACGCAGGTACACATGTACTAATCATATAGTAGAAACATTTACCTACGTAGCTAGTATTGCTAAAACAGAAATAAATAGGAGCGGGATAAATGGGTTATACCCTCCAGTCAGCCAAGCGTTGACCGTAGCGGCGGCAGTGGCAATCTTTCGGCAGCCTTGTCATCGGTGGCCTTCTTGTCGGCTTCGGATTGCTGGCTCATGGTGATGGCAGAGGCGACAACGACGTGGACAAAGTAGTGGACATAGATGAACGACGGCGTGTTAGTTGCGTAGGATACGCTCCCCAAAAACCTAATATGTCCTCTCCCGTACAATATCTTTAGAGGTGGGGTTCGGAGGCCTGCTCTCCCGTCAACCGATTACACGGTGGACGGGATGGGATCACCAGTGGCAACAACAAGGAATGGAACGACGGTGGGCAGTGTGCGTGGAGGCAGAGCAGATGTGATATGTTCATCATGGCGGCTAGGCTTGGCCATCGCCACCATTATATAGGTGCAGCCGGGTGGAGAGACGTGCGCTGGACCCACGTTCGAGTTGGTAATAGCCCACAATCCGACGTCTTAGGTCGTGGCTCGTCTTAGATGGTTGCAGTCTTCGGGCGAAAGCCTAGGTTTGGAGTTGAAGCGGCGCGATGGTGGCGTTCTTAACGTCGCTACTCTGTTGGGTGCAACCCGCTTGATGACACGGTCTTGAGGTTCCATGTGGCGCTACGTCTGGTGCTCGTCGTTGTCCAAGGTGATCTTCAGTGGCGCAATGTACGTCATTGCCGGTGAGTCCAAGACGGTGGCTTTAGTGAACCGACCAAGTTCCTCCATCTACTTGCCACCTCCTTTTTCGCATCAAGGGTGGATGGTGCATCGACAAGGGAAGTTCAGTCCGAGTTGGTGTGGTCTTTGGAGGTGACCAGCGTTGATCGAGACGCGGTGATGTTGCTCAGTTTTGGACAAGCTATTTTTTTGCTTTGTAGTTGTTTTTTCGGAGGTGGTGTTGTCTTTCAGTCGGAGTTCGCGTTGTCCACGCTCATTGTTCGCAACAAGTTGTAGTCTTCTTTTACTTGAGATTCTTCCTTCTATAAAAATATGGTACACATTCGCGTACTCTGGAAAAAAAAAGATCATGGCTCGTATGCTAAGCACTCTCGGTTGCTGACCAGCAAAAGTTAAGCACAAGCTCCGTTCCTAACCGGCAAAAATTAAGCGCAAGCATTCGATATCCAACTCTTTCTCCGAATCCGAGTGGTACTAAACTTCTGCTACATCCCTTGTCATGTCACCTACGTGTGCCCTTAGTGATTTTTCTGAATTTTTTGGATGGGCCTAAACTGTTGTAATATGCAGATCGTTAGCAGACCAAAGAAAATTATAATATAAATTTTTTGCTTGGGAAAGATAATTATAATTTTGATCAGCCTAGGAGATGTTTAGTAGCTAGATACACGTACAAGGGTATCAAAACAACTGCTACATATCTCTGGTCACATATAAGTTCCATACCACAATTTAACATATTTGCTTTATGTCACAATACATTGCAAATAAATATCTCAATCCAAAATGTTTAATGTTCACTTCTTGCATGTATAATGTCCTAGGAATATTAGGAACCATAGGTAAGGAAAATCGTCAAGGATAACACAGATCCAATTCAGTAAATAGGAGAAACTATTATGGGCATAGAACAACTATATTTTGTAGGA
The DNA here is from genome assembly GCF_018294505.1 of Triticum aestivum. Classification (NCBI taxonomy): domain Eukaryota; kingdom Viridiplantae; phylum Streptophyta; class Magnoliopsida; order Poales; family Poaceae; genus Triticum; species Triticum aestivum. Next base: position 513,178,741 of record NC_057808.1, on the reverse strand, counting down.
CAAGTTCAATTTTGACGCTCAAGCAATCATATGTCCATTATATCAAATCACCTTAGAAGCGGTTTGGTACCTAAAAATCAATAAATATCTTGTTAGTATCAATAAAAATGTATAAATCCTAAGATATTAAGCATGGTGAAGACTATCATGTGTATTCACACTCCTTAATCCAACCGGTTAAATATATTTCGACCATCCAAAATTATATACATTGTTGTGGGAAAGAAACACTCTGTGATCAAGTAATATGATGGCTAAAAGGCCAAGAAAGGAAATTCATTTCCCGCAAACGTTTCACCTTCATAAATTGATGAAAATATTTTATTAGGATAATGATTGAAGTGCACTTGCGCCCAGATACTCTGCAATAAAGCTAACCTATAACTCAACTTATTGAGAGGTACCCCTACGAAGTATTGTAGCAAGTGATCCTTCATTAAAATAAAAATGCCAACTAAATCAACTTATTTCAAGATTAGGTCATAGGAAACATTCAAATTACAAAAAAAGGGTGCATATGATACAATCAGTCATCACCTCTTTATTGAACAAAAACTAGTCAGCACCGCCATCGCTACTTTCACCTAAAGTACTGATTTGTCCACCTACAAGAAATACAAGAATAGCAAATTAAGGATGGAAGCATCTGGAAAACAAGCAAGAAATACACATACACAATACTTATCCAAACATGTGTACAAATTCTTTGCATGACATGATGTACTGTAGCACAATATCACCGTCAATATAAATGAAAAAAAAATATGTGTAAAGATAAGACAACCGAAACTGATAGGTAACAGTTGCTCATTAGTGTCTATACTATCTGAAATCTATAACAAAGCTTTGATTTATAAGGGTCAAAGCTCCCACCACCACTTTGTTTAATTAACATATGATTTAAGTCGATGAAGTTACCTAGCCATTACTAGCTCTGCAGTTAATCCTATCACAGACTGCATACCAGTTCAGAACTCCCCTACGATAACTTGTGACATCGTTGAGCTCATCATAAGGAATAACACACTTGAGATGCATGCTGACCTGATTGTATATTGTTGTTCTGTTGGTCCTGTTGTACATCATCAAAAACTGCTTTACCAGCTGCATGAATAAACAAGAAAGATACAAGACCCAATAAAATATCAGCAGATATACTTGACGAGGAATATACATACATGTTGTGATGATGAAATATACATTTGAAGAAGTTGAATTGAAGAAGTCAAATGTGTATACATGCATCATATACACACACATGAAGATACATGTACACTTGTATGTACACATAAACTGAGGAGGTCCTGCGGTGAACGTATATTTCAAACCCTAACAATCAATTTCACCATATCTGTAAACTACTAAGCCTTGGCTTGATTTATGTGACATTCTGAAATCAATTTCCCAATGCATAAAGAAACCACAGTTTTCTCTAATTTTAAACGGAATGTTTCTTCGGAGCAGCACGCAAGAATAAGATGTGTGTTTCTACAATGTATTGAAATTGACATGTGTGTTTCGTATCTTTTCTAGATTTCTATATAGCATAATAATTTGAACCCATTATGGTCACATATTTCTTGGTCTAAACTCTATGTATGGAACTATGTCACTAATGATAAAATCATCTCATGTTTACGAAAAAATATTGAATACAAGAAGATATATGTACAGTCGAGGTTTAACAGTACACGTAAGTTGTTACTTTTTGTTAACAGTTACTCCCTCGGAATAATTATCTTTGTCCTCGATTGCATCATTTGCAAAAACCAAGTATTCACATAGTATAATAATTTATTTTGTACAAGATAACCTCAAATAACAGACTACCCAAAGTAATTTAGTAGGGATAAGTTGTTGGGATATAAATGGCAATAGCTACACTCTTGATTCTCGATGGGCAGATGTATCAAAGAGAAGTTTTGGAGGCCAATGCAAACATAGTGAGTGGAACAAGTTTAAATCATGTAGCAAGGTTCGCAAATTTATAATTATAATTGCGAGTATGACACTACATCCTTTTGTGCCACAATCATAACAATGTTAGGGCTTTCACTGCTTTCAGATAAAATTACTTATACCCGGATTCGACACTTCCAGTTAAAATTACAGAGAAGCACTATGCTTAAATTTCTAGTACACATATGTCATTCTGCGAAAGTCCATACTGTTAATCAATACTATTAATTTAAGGCCCCGCAAGTGGAAGACTTGCTAATCAATACTATTAATTTATGGCCCCGCAAAAATAAAATGCTATTAATTAATGGAGATGGAGAGATATGAGAAACTATGCATATACTAGCTATTTCGTACCTGCTGTATAGAAGGTGGAGTAGGGATAAACACCCGAGAAAGACTGATCCGCTTGAAGAACTCGCTTATGCTGCCCAGACTCTGAGTTGACCATGAAAATACCCATCTCCGTCTGCAAGAAAATGGTGTCCCCTTCCTCCGAGACCCCGATCACCCGCGGCTCAGTCCAGTCATCTGCCAGTTCATCTTCCTCCTCATCAGCGTACCCCATCTCAAAAGGCAGAAGCCCAATGCCACCATTCTCAGCAGGACCAGCGGGCAGTAGATTGTCCAGTCTAGCTACGATACGTGGAATCCAGCCTTCAACGCCATTCACCCTGGAAAGTAACACCACACAGTTCTCAATCACGCCGGCGATGCCGACGGGCGCGTCCACCACGGTCGGCGCGAGAACAAAGTGGTCGCCGCGTAATTCATCTGGTATCTGTGTGAGTTGTAGAGTTTGTTTGTCGAGGTGGAATTCTAGGAGTAGGTCTTGCACTGCATTGCCCTCCCCAGCCGTCATCGTCATCCATCTCACGGCCACGGAGGCACCTTTGTCAACCACGGCGCTCGGCTTCGGATCGAAGTAGCATTTGACGCCCATGGCCGCCGCCGGGCGGCCACCCCAGCTTCTTTTCTTTGAGCTGTACACCCAGGCGAAGGTGCTGATGAGAGCCATGGGCGGGTGCCAGCCGCCGGGTGGATAGTCCTCGCTATATGCAAAGACGACGCGGAACGGCGATGAGTGGCAGTCCTCGCCCTTAGCATGGTTGGCGTCGCAGATCAGCGCTGCGCCGCAGCTCTGCCCGGGGAGAAGGCCAGGCGCCGGCGGGATGGAGTGCTCCTCCCCGGTCAGAGGATCTCGGACAAGTAGGAGGGCGCGGTCGCCGTCTCTGCCGCCGAGGAGCAGACGACCGTGCGTGCAACCGTAGACTTGGAACCCAGCGGGGGCGGGGGGCAACGGCGGGGTAGGAGGCGTGGTCGGGGTGAATTGGAGCACGCCGTAGAAGGGGTCGGAGTAGAAGCCGATGAGTGGTGGGATGCCGTGGTGTGCCGCGCGGAAGGAGCGGAGGAAGTTCTCCTCGTCGTGGACGACGCGCCGCCAGGCATTGTAGGACGAGGAGACGAGAGCGAGGGCGCTGGGATCCGACGGGAGGCGGTGGAAGATATCTCGGAGCACGTCGTCGGGAAGCTGCTGGGGTGGTGGCGGCGGGTTAGGCTGGTGGCCGTCGGGGTGCTGGTCATTCTCCATGGCCGACGGGAGGAGGGGAGGGCTTCAGGCTAGCGAGAGAGGAGGGAAGGCTAGCGAGAGGAGGGGAGGAATTGAGTTTTTTCTTCAGGGTAGAAGGAATGGCGATCTCGGCGAGAATGAAACGGCCGAAACGCGAGTTTCGACTTTGAGTCGAGTGGGGAAGGGATCCTTGGCGAGGAGATGGAGAGGACAGAGGGCGGTTGCGATCGGTGGCTTGTGGGTGGTGTACTGGTGTCCACGGCGTGTTCCTGGGGTATATATGTAGGCGATGTGCTCGATGGAATGCGCGCGCGGCCCCCTCGCCAGGCTAACACGCACACAGACACAGCGCTTGATTACCAGTTTCTCTCGTCTTCGCGAATATATCCCGTTGGTTTCCTGCCTCTATCTGACGTCGCACCGCTCGCTAAGCAATTCTTTTTTTTTTGCACGACGTCGTCCGTTTTAGTATTTTATGTTCCGTGCGAGCCATTTCGCTTTTTTTTCTCTAAAATGATAAAACAAATTGCACGACCTCGTCCGATATGTTGTTTAACTGCGACCCTTCAAATTGACTAGTAATCATGTATGTGAATTAATGCACGTTAATATTAAGCAATATATGTTGCATTGCACATTAATTGTGTTGTTCATCCAATCCGTTGTTTAATTGCAACCCCTCAAAATGACCAGTAATCGTGTATGTGCATTAATGCATGTTAATATTAGGCAATATGTATTGCATTGCACATTAATTGTGTTGTTCATCCAATGGATATGTGGTTTAATTGCAACCCTCAAAATTGAATTGTAATCGTGTATGTGCATTAATGCATATTAATATTAGGCATTATATATTGCATTGCACATAATTGTTTGCCTGCAATGCATTTTAATATTATGTAATATATATTGCATTGCACATTAATTGTGTGCCTGCAATGCATTTTAATATTATGTAATATAATATTGCATTGCACATTAATTGTGTGCCTACAATGCATGTTAATATTAGGCAATAGATAAATTATGTTGCACACTAGTATTTCACAGGATATTGATTGCATATTGATATTAGGCAGGATATAATTAATTGGTTGGTGCTAGCATGGATCTCGGCTATGCTAATAATGATATTAATTAGGGGAGGATTATGTGAGGGAGGTCGTAACTACGGATTGGAGACCCCATCTCACTCCTCTGCCGAGGCGTCGGAGCTCCTCGCGTGGGGCCCCTTCTTCTCCAAGAAATTAACTTACACAAAGTTTTATTCTAGCCAACTTACAAATAGCCCCTATAGAAAAGTACGGACAACAATGAGAGAACTATCAGAAGTGGGAAGAAGAGATCTACTATGGGTCCTTTATGCAAAATGTTCATTTATTCAGTTGTCCTTGGTGGGAAATGTATCGGCATGTCAACTGCAATATGCCACATGAGCATGTCAAACTTTGCCCATGCAGTTAGGATCGAACATGCACAACATACAAAACTTTATTTCCAAAATATGCACTTTTGAAGTTTTAGGACTAACTTGACACCCCTCAAATAGTTATGACGTATGAGACCTCAGATACATTTCACTCTTCTTTTTTCAATAAATGAAATCTAGTAAAATTCCGCAAGGGAAGCTGAATCTAGAGTTGGTGAAACATCAAAGTAAAAAGTTCCAATCTCCAAAGTGGTTTGACATAATGACTTTTTCTAGTGTCAACAAAAGAATAAATTCATCAAAAAAATGTAATTTCAGAATGAAATACAAAACCATGTGGATGAATGGCCTTTCTTACATCATTTGATCCAAGTCTATTGCATCTCATACGTGCAAACACTCTAGTTCAATTTCACGGAGGGTATCATGCTAAAAACAGGACCACAATAGTAGTTGGGGAAGTAAACAGAAGATTAGATACAACTATGATCAAAATATGCTATCCGAGTTGACCCTTTGATACCCCCGCAAAAGAAAAAGTTGACCCTTTGATACATCTCATCCTATTATAATTTTCGATTGTTTCATGCTATTATAATATAACTTTTGTATACTAATTTATATTATTATTCCGGACGAACCTATTAATCCAATGCCCTTGTTATTTTCTGCATGTTTTTGACATTTCAGAAAATCAATATCTATGGAGGTAAAAAAACCTTAGGATTTAATAAGTTTTTTCGGGGCATGAAGGTTCCAGAAAGCAGTAGAGGAAGACGAGAGGACCCATAAGGAATCCACATGGGCATGGGTCGTGGCCAGGGCCTTGCCTGCTCCCCAAGGCCGTGTGGGGCCTCTGTGCACTGCCTTAAACTCATTCTTCCACCTATAAATTTCATATATTATGAAACCATCTCGCAATTTTTCTCTGATTTTTCTGCCGTCGCAAGTTTCCGCTCAGAGAGATCCAATCTGGAGGCCTGTTCCGGCACTCTGCCGAAGGGGGAGTCCAACATGGGAGGCTTATTTACCGACCTTGTTGTCTCCATGACTATGTGGGAGTAGTTCCGTTAGGACCTTAATTAGGGTCTCTCTCTCTCTCACCCGCTCTCTCTCTCTCTCTCTCTCTCTCTCTCTCTCTCTCTCTCTCTCTTCAATACAAAGTTCCCGTGAGCTTCCTCACATGACCAGGATCAATTAGATGTAATCGGTAGTGTGTTTGTTGGGATATGATGAATTTTCACTTTATGATCAGATTGCTCATTAGACTCAATTGAATCTTTTGAAGTTTCTTTGTTGTATAATGAAAAAGCTTTGTATGCTCTCCGATCCATCTATCTTCTTCAGCCATGTTTGATGGGTATTTCTTCAAGTGGTGCATTGTAGAGGGTTCTATCTTGTGGTGGTCCATAACGACAAGACAAGTATTGTATTGTTGCCACTAAAGATAAAACGATGGTTTCTTGTCATATTACTTGGTATTTTACTGTCTACATTACGTCATCTTGCTTATTGCAATGCTCTATTTGTCATGAACTTTATACTTCGAGATGCATGATGGATATCGGTCTTGGAGTGGAGTATTAGTTGTAGGTGCAGTTGGATAATGGTCTGCATATCACGGCGTAATGCCTATATGACATTATGCCATGAATGATCATAGTCATAAATATAAATATTGCAATTTAATCGTTGCTCAACTGTAATTTGTTCACCACACTACAATGTTATATATGTTTATGAGAGATGCTACTAGTGAACCCTATGGCCCCCTAGGTCTATTCTCAATTACTCGAAACTTCCACAAAAATATTATTTTTTGCTATACCGTCTCTTTTATTTTACCTTTTTACCAATTACCATTATCCTGTGCATTTTAATCTTGTAAATAGCAAGACAAGAAGCTTCACAACCTTTTTGACATGTTGGTTACAAGATTTTTTCGAGTTTCGTGTGCAGGTACTAGTGACTTTGTTTGTTGGACAAACTCTTTTTGGTTCGATAAACCTTGGTTCTCAAATCGAGGGAAATACTTATTGCTAGGTTACTTCACACTTACACTTGGGCGTTACCCAGCCACTCTTAAAAGAGAGCAAGCAACATTCCTAATGTCGTTGCGAGGGAGTTTCTCCTCGAACAAACATGTCCTACACACTATCACTCTGCATTTTTGTTACCTATCTTGCCTAGTTACTTTTTATTTATTTGTTAGGTTGCATCTTTGTGTGCCAATTTATTTTCGAAAATACCAAAACTATCTTTACTTGTTACTTATGTTCTACCTTAAAATCAACTAAATCTTTTGAATTTCTTTGTTGTATGATTAACTAGTTTTGTATGCTCTGTGATCCATCTATCATATTTGGCCAAGTTTGATTGTTATTTGTTCAGAGGGAGTGGTGCATTATAGAGTTTTCTAATCTTATGGTGATCTATATCGACAAGACACATATTGTATTGTTGCCACTAAGGATAAAATGATGGTTTCTTGTCATATTGCTTCATATTTTACTTTCTACATTTTGTCATCTTGCTTATTGCAATGCTCTACTTGTCCTAAACTTTATACTTCGAGATGTATGACGGATAGTGGTCTTGGAGTGGAGTATTAATATTGATGCAGTTGGATAACGGTCTACATATCCCGGACGTAATGCTTATATGAGATTATGCCATGAATGATCATAGTCATAAATATATGTATTGTAATTTAATCCCTGATCAACTGTAATTTTTTCACCACACCACATTGTTATATATGTTTATGGATTATGAGAGATGCTACTAGTGAACCTATGGTCCCCTAGGTCTATTCTCAATTACTGAAGACTTCTACAAAAATATTATTTTTTGCTATACCATTTCTTTTATTTTACCTTTTTATCAAATACCATTATCTTGTGCACTTTAATCTTGTAACTAGCAAGACAAGAGGCTTCACAACCTTCTTGACGTGTTGGGGACAAGCTTGTTTTGAGTTTTGTGTGCAGGTACCAGTGACTTTGTTTTCTCAAAGAAATCTTTTCGGTTTCATAACCTTGGCTTTCACATCGAGAAAAATACTTATTGCTAGGTTACTTCACACTTACACTTGAGGGTTACCCAACTACTCTTACAAGTGAGCAAGCAACATTTCTAGTGCCATTGCTAAGGAGTTTCTCTTCAAACAAACAGGTCCTTCACACCATCAATCTACATTCTTATTATCTATCCTGTCTAGTTTGTTTTATTTATTTGTTAGTTTGCATCTCTGCTTGCCATTTTTGTCAAAAATACCTAAAAATCTTTTTTGCTACTTTTGTTGTACCTTAAATTCAATTGAATCTTTTGAAGTTTGTTTGCTATATAATGAAATAAATTTGTATGCTCTTTGATACATCTATATTCTTCGGCCATGTTTGATGGGTATTTCTTCAGAGGGAGTGATGCATTGTAGAAGGTCCTAATCTTGTGGTGATCTATATCGACAAGACACGTATTGTATTGTTGCCATTAAGGCTAAAACAATGGTTTCTTGTCATAGCTTGATATTTTACTGTCTACATTATGTCAATGCTTATTGCAATGCTCTATTAGTCGTGAACTTTATACTTCAAGATGCATGATGGATAGCGTTCTTGAAGTGGAGTATTAGTTGTATATGCAGTTGGACAATAATGGTCTACATATCACAGACGTAATGCCTATAAGAGATTATGCCATGAATGATCATAGTCATAAATATAAATATTGCAATTTAATCTGATCCAATGCTTTCTCGTCTTGTTGTTGTATGTCCAGATCATGATGTTTTCTATGGTTTACACGAACCAGGTAAGACATCATTGTACTGGGTGCATGAAATGTTAGATCTGTTTTTATAATAAAAAATGTAGGATCGACTCCACTATTGTGCCTATCATAAGATGATTTATTGGCAAGGTTCATTTTTTGGGTACTGCTAAGGAGAACATGTGCTTGTATATGGTCACGCTGATGGGAGCTAGGAGGTGAAGCCACCAGAGTAAATGGTGTCGGCGGACCTGCTGGAGCAGGTGCATGGCAACAACCTTCCATTGGATGACATGAGTCATTTCGAGTGGCTCTCATTCATCACAAGACATGTCAACTCATTGCTCAGGTACATCACGCACTACTATGGTGCTTACGCTTACATCAACATCACTTAAAGTTACATGCATATACTTCTTTCACAATTTCAAAGAGTACACAACATGCATTAAACATTTTTCTTTAAATGCTTGTAACACATACGTCAATATGTTCTATTTATGCATGAGAAAAAGGTAAGCAATTTGATGACCCGTCAAGCATTTAGAAGATGATCCATCATCATGAGTCGTGTATGTTGAGTTTGGCCAAAGTTCAAAGCATGGAACTCTGACTAGTAATTTGTCCATGAAAACAATGTGCAATTCCTATGCTTATAAACAAGACTATAAAATATTTTGAAAAGAAGTACATAATATGTTGCTCACTTCTATTCTGTATTAATTATGTGTTGAAAAACAGGAGGGAGGAAACAACAATAGTAGACCAGTCATCCTGCACAACACATTTTTGGAGCTTCATTGTTAACTAAAGCTATTCTTATCTTGGACAATGTTGATCTTCTCTATAAGTAATTAGATTTTACTGCTTGGCTCCACCATGCATGAAGAATGCCATGTGTGGAAGTTCTATATATTGCTTGCACATCCTAGTTCTAATTCAATAGTGTTGCTTTACCTTGTGTTTCAAATTAAGTAGTCAATATGATGAGCAATTTCCTAATCTCTACGAAATATTCACTCACTCTTACAATACCCTTTGGACCCCAACAAGTATGACACGGTGTCCAGAATTGATGCATATTGTGTTCAATGCAAAGAGACTATACCAATCCTGCTGAAGAAAATGTGCCACTATCTTTAGACATAATGCAATATTTATCCAATCCAAATAAATACTCTAGGATACATGGTAAAGAAAACATGTTGCTCTCTCAAGACACAGTGCAAAACTCATCTTTTTCAAGGTGGACTCTAGAACACATGGTGAAAGCAATGATGAAGAGCATGAAGCTATAATCAAACATTTTGTGAAACTTTTTCTGTTTGATACCATGCGAATGGGTTTTGCATCTACTATGACATACTTCATCTGTGATCGGTGGTTTCATGGAAAATCCATGAATATAGCTGCCACTAAGTGGCACAGGTTGAGCATTACAAGTTTCTTAACTGGAACCACAAAGATATCAGAGTAGGATACAATGTGCAACCTTATTTTATCAGTGTATGAATCACATTCATATGAAAAATGCTCAACTACAAATATAGTGGGAGAAGCATTCATTATTTTCAAATTTTTTCAGGATTAACTACAATAATCATGTTTACAAACTTTACTGTCTTTTTAAGATAAGTCTATGTTTCTGTTCTTGCTAAGAGGTGAGGTCAGTGCTTGCATGCTCTTTTAATAAGATTTTCGTCTCAAATATTTGATTGTTCCTACGTACTTGGTGCAAGGGGTAAATTTTCACTTGTCATAACCTTAGACCATCGGCTTTGGCTACGATTCTTTCCTCGGGATGCATAACCTCCACAGATTTACCAGGAGGTAGAATAGGGTGGTGAACAATGGGTAGACTGCTAGCAACCTCGCATATGGAGGCCACGACTATAGGAAAGGTGTCCGGAGGTCGTTAGTAGTTAGGATTCTGTTAAATATAGATTCCTACATTATCCACGGGCGCTACCATTTTTCTCTCACATGATCTACAGATAATGGGCCATCATGTTGCCATCCACTCTATTATCATTGGCGGAGGGGAGCAATAAGACGATTTTTGGTTGCGGTTAAGATAAATGGACTTACGTGCCAGATGTGAGCATGCCATTGTAGAGACTACATCACCACCGGCTGTACAAACAACATTGATTTGGAGATCTACTTTTACGTAAGTAGGTAGAATTGAATGATAATATAAGGATAGTTCGCGTCCTTCGAGCCATGTGCAATAGCCGCAAGATGGGCTAGCCCAATGGATATATAGAGAGTGTTTCATCAATGCATATGGAATATCAACATAATATCCCTTTCTCAATGAAGAGGGGTGAAGCTTATGCCCTTTCCTAAAAAACTAACAAATATGTAGGTCTCTCCAAAAAAATGAGCTCGCCACACAAGAGCACATGTGATTTACTGATATGTCTCCAACGTATCTATAATTTTTTATTGTTACATGCTATTATATTATTTGTTTGGGATGTTTTATATGCATTAATATGAAGTAAATATGCCCTAGAGGCAATAATAAAGTTGTTATTTATATTTCCTTATACCATGATAAATGTTTATTATTCATACAAGAATTGTATTAACCGGAAACTTAGTACATGTGTGAATACATAGACAAACAGAGTGTCCCTAGTATGCCTCTACTAGACTAGCTCGGTAATCAAAGATGGTTAAGTTTCCTAGCCATAGACATGTGTTGTCATTTGATGAACGTGATCAAATCATTAGAGAATGATGTGATGGACAAGACCCATCCGTTAGCTTAGCACTATGGTCGTTCAGTTTATTGCTATTGCTTTCTTCATGACTTATACATGTTCCTATGACTATGAGATTATGCAACTCCCAAATACCTGAGGAACACTTAATGCGCTATCAAACGTCACAACGTAACTCGGTGATTATAAAGATGCTCTACAGGTGTCTCCGATGCTGTTTGTTGAGTTGGCATAGATCGAGATTAGGATTTGTCACTCCGATTGTCGGAGAGGTATCTCAGGGCCCTCTCGGTAATGCACATCACTATAAGCCTTGCAAGCAATGTGACTAATGAGTTAGTTACGGGATGATGCATTACGGAACGAGTAAAGAGACTTGCCGGTAACAAGATTGAACTAGGTATGGTGATACCGACGATCGAATCTCGGGCAAGTAACATACCGATGACAAAGGGAACAACGTATGTTGTTGTGCAGTTTGACCGATAAAGATATTCGTAGAATATGTAGGAGCCAATATGAGCATCCAGGTTCCGCTATTGGTTATTGACCGGAGATGTGTCTCAGTCATGTCTACATAGTTCTCGAACCCGTAGGGTCCGCACGCTTAACGTTCGATGACGATTCGTATTATGAGTTTATGTGATTTGATGTACCGAAGGTTGTTTGGAGTCCCGGATGAGATCACGGACGTGACGAGGAGTCTCGAAATGGTCGAGACATAAATATTGATATATTGGACCATGTTATTCAGACACCGGAAGTGTTCGGGTTGGTTTCGGATAAAACCGGAGTACCAGAGGGGTTACCGGAACCCCCCTGGGAAGTAATGGGCCTTAGCGGACCTTAGGGGAGAGAGAGCGCAGCAGCCAGGAGGTGCGCCCCCAAGGGGAGTCGAAATAGGACTAGGGGAGGGGGGGCGCGGCCCCTCTTTCCCTCTCCCTCTCCCTCTCCTTCCTTCTTCTCCTACTTGGACTAGGAAAGGGGAAAACCTACTCCTACTAGGAGTAGGAATCCCCCCCTTGGGCGCGCCCCTTTTGGCCGGCCCTCCTCCTCCTCCCCTCCTTTATATACGGGTGAGGGGGTGAAGGAAATATGCCCTAGAGGCAATAATAAAGTTATTATTTATTTCCTTATTTCATGATAAATGTTTATTATTCATGCTAGAATTGTATTAACCGGAAACTTGATACATGTGTGAATACATAGACAAACATAGTGTCACTAGTATGCCTCTACTTGACTAGCTCGTTAATCAAATATGGTTGAGTTTCCTAGCCATAGACATGAGTTGTCATTTGATAAACGGGATCACATCATTAGGAGAATGATATGATTGACTTGACCCATTCCGTTAGCTTAGCACTTGATCGTTTAATATGTTGCTATTGCTTTCTTCATGACTTATACATGTTTCTATGACTATGAGATTATGCAACTCCCGTTTACCAGAGGAACACTTTGTGTGCTACCAAACGTCACAACGTAACTGGGTGATTATAAAGGTGCTCTACAGGTGTCTCCGAAGGTACTTGTTGCGTTGGCGTATTTCGAGATTAGGATTTGTCACTCCGATTGTCGGAGAGGTATCTCTGGGCCCACTCGGTAATGCACATCACTTAAGCCTTGCAAGCATTGCAACTAATGAGTTAGTTGCGGATGATGTATTACAGAACGAGTAAAGAGACTTGCCGGTAACGAGATTGAACTAGGTATTGAGATACCGACGATCGAATCTCGGGCAAGTAACATACCGATGACAAAGGGAACAATGTATGTTGTTATGCGGTCTGACCGATAAAGATCTTCGTAGAATATGTGGGAGCCAATATGAGCATCCAGGTTCCGCTATTGGTTATTGACCGGAGACGTGCCTCGGTCATGTCTACATAGTTCTCGAACCCGTAGGGTCCGCACGCTTAAAGTTCGATGACAGTTATATCATGAGTTTATGTGTTTTGATGTACCGAAGGTAGTTCGGAGTCCCGGATGAGATCAGGGACATGACGAGGAGTCTCAAAATGATCGAGACGTAAAGATCGATATATTGGACGACTATATTTGGACATCGGAAAGGTTCCGAGTGATTCGGGTATTTTTCGGAGTACCGGGGAGTTACGGAAATACGGGAAAGAAGTATTGGGTCTTAATGGGCCTTAGTGGGAAGGAGAGGCAGCAGCCAGGAGGTGGCGCGCGCCCCTCCCAAGCCCAGTCCGAATTGGACAAGGGGTTTGGGGCGCGGCCCCCCTCTCCCTTCCTTCTCCTCTTCCCCCCTTTCCCCCCTTCTCCTAGTTGGACTAGGAAAGGAGGAAACCTACTCCAACTAGGAGTAGGAATCCTACTCCCTTGGCGCGCCCCTCCTAGGGCCGGCCTCCTCCTCCCTTACTCCTATATATACGGGGGCAGGGGGGCACCCCATAGACACAACAATTGATCGCTTGATCTTTTAGCCGTGTGCAGTGCCCCCCTCCACCATAGTCCACCTCGATAATAATGTAGTGGTGCTTAGGCGAAGCCCTGCGTCGGTAGAACATCATCATCGTCAACACGTCGTCGTGCTGACGAAAATCTCCCTCAACACTTGGCTGGATCGGAGTTCGAGGGACGTCATCGGGCTGAACGTGTGCTGAACTCGGAGGTGCCTTGCGTTCGGTACTTGATCGGTCGGATCGTGAAGACGTACGACTACATCAACCGCGTTGTGCTAACGCTTCCGCTTTTGGTCTACGAGGGTACGTGGACAACACTCTCCTCTCTCATTGCTATGCATCACCATGATCTTGCGTGTGCGTAGGAAATTTTTGAAATTACTACGTTCCCCAACAGTGGCATCCGAGCCAGGTTTTATGCGTTGATGTTATATGCACGAGTAGAACACAAGTGAGTTGTGGGCGATATAAGTCATACTGCTTACCAGCATGTCATACTTTGGTTCGGCGGTATTGTCGGATGAAGCGGCCCGGACCGACATTACGTGTACGCTTACGCGAGACTGGTTCTACCGACGTGCTTTGCACACAGGTGGCTGGCGGGTGTCAGTTTCTCCAACTTTAGTTGAACCGAGTGTGGCTACGCCCGGTCCGTGCGAAGGTTAAAACAGCACCAACTTGACAAACTATCGTTGTGGTTTTGATGCATAGGTAAGAACGGTTCTTGCTAAGCCCGTAGCAGCCACGTAAAACTTGCAACAACAAAGTAGAGGACGTCTAACTTGTTTTTGCAAGGCATGTTGTGATATGATATGGTCAAGACATGATGCTAAATTTTATTGTATGAGATGATCATGTTTTGTAACCGAGTTATCGGCAACTGGTAGGAGCCATATGGTTGTCGCTTTATTGTATGCAATGCAATCGCCTTGTAATGCTTTACTTTATCACTAAGCGGTAGCGATAGTCGTAGAAGCATAGGATTGGCGAGACGACAACGATGCTACGATGAAGATCAAGGTGTCGCGCCGGTGACGATGGTGATCATGACGGTGCTTTGGATATGGAGATCACAAGCACAAGATGATGATGGCCATATCATATCACTTATATTGATTGCATGTGATGTTTATCTTTTATGCATCTTATCTTGCTTTGATTGACGGTAGCATTATAAGATGATCCCTCACTAAATTATCAAAGTATAAGTGTTCTCCCTGAGTATGCACGAATACTCAGGTTAAGCTTGACGAGCCTAGCATATAACAGATATGGCCTCGGAACACGGAGACCGAAAGGTCGAGCGTGAATCATATAGTAGATATGATCAACGTAGTAATGTTCACCATTGAAACTACTCCATCTCACGTGATGATCGGACATGGTTTAGTTGATTTGGATCACGTGATCACTTAGAGGATTAGAGGGATGTCTATCTAGGTGGGAGTTCTTAAGTAATATAATTAATTGAACTTTAATTTATCATGAACTTAGTCCTGGTAGTATTAGCATATCTATGTTGTAGATCAATAGCTCGCGTTTAGCTCCCCTGTTTTATTTTGATATGTTCCTAGAGAAAACTGAGTTGAAATATGATAGTAGCAATGATGCGGACTGGGTCCGTGATCTGAGGTTTATCCTCATTGATGCACAGAAGAATTATGCCCTTGATGCACCGCTAGGTGATAGACCTATTGCAGGAGCAAATGCAGACGTTATGAATGTTTGGCTAGCTCAATATGATGACTACTTGATAGTTTAGTGCACCATGCTTAACGGCTTAGAATCGGGACTTCTAAGACGTTTTGAACGTCATGGACCATATGAGATGTTCCAGGAGTTGAAGTTAATATTTCAAGCAAATACCCGAGTTGAGAGATATGAAGTCTCCAACAAGTTCTATAGCTAAAAGATGGAGGAGAATAGCTCAAGCAGTAAGCATGTGCTCAGATTGCCTGGGTACTACAATCGCTTGAATCAAGTGGGAGTTAATCTTCCAGATAAGATAGTGATTGGCAGAATTCTCTAGTCACCATCACCAAGTTAGTAGAACTTCGTGATGAACTATAATATGCAAGGGATAACGGAAACAATTCCCAAGCTCTTCGTGATGCTGAAATCGACGAAGGTAGAAATCAAGAAAAACATCAAGTGTTGATGGTTGACGAGACCACTAGTTTCAAGAAAATGGCAAAGGGAAGAAGGGGAACTTCAAGAAGAACGGCAAGCAAGTTGCTGCTCAAGTGAAGAAGCCCAAGTCTGGTCCTAAGCCTGAGACTAAGTGCTTCTACTGCAAAGGGACTGGTCACTGGAAGCGGAACTGCCCCAAGTATTTGGCGGATAAGAAGGATGGCAAAGTGAACAAAGGTATATTTGATATGCAGATTATTGATGTGTATTTTACTAGTGTTCGTAGCAACCCCTCGGTATTTGATACTGGTTCAGTTACTAAGAGTAGTAACTCGAAACAGGAGTTGCAGAATGAACAGAGACTAGTTAAGGGTGAAGTGACGATGTGTGTTGGAAGTTGTTCCAAGATTGATATGATCATCATCGCACGCTCCCTACACTTTCGGGATTAGTGTTGAACCTAAATAAGTGTTATTTGGTGTTTGCATTGAGCATGAATATGATTTGATCATGTTTATTGCAATACGGTTATTCATTTAAGTTAGAGAATAATTGTTGTTCTATTTACATGAATAAAACCTTCTATGGTCATACAACCAATGAAAATGGTTTGTTGGATCTCGATCGTAGTGATACACATATTCATAATATTGAAGCCAAAAGATGCAAAGTTAATAATGATAGTGCAACTTATTTGTGGCACTGTCGTTTAGGTCATATTGGTGTAAAGCGCATGAAGAAACTCCATGCTGATGGGATTTTGGAATCACTTGATGCTTGCGAACCATGCCTCTTGGGCAAGATGACTAAAACGCCGTTCTCCGGAACAATGGAGCAAGCAACAGATTTGTTGGAAATCATACATACTGATGTATGTGGTCCGATGAATATTGAGGCTCGTAGCGGGTATCATTATTTTCTAACTTTCACAGATGATTTGAGCATATATGGGTATATCTACTTAATGAAACAGAAGTCTGAAACATTTGAAAAGTTCATATAAATTCAGAGTGAAGTGGAAAATCATCGTAACAAGAAAATAAAGTTTCCACAATCTGATCGTGGAGAAGAGTATTTGAGTTACGAGTTTGGTCTTCAGTTAAAACAATGTGAAATAGTTTCACTGCTCACACCAACTGGAACACCACAGTGTAATGGTGTGTCCGAACATCGTAACCGTACTTTATTAGATATGGTGCAATCTATGATGTCTCTTACAGATTTACCACTATCGTTTTGGGGTTATGCATTAAAGACAGCTGCATCCACGTTAAAAAAGGGCACCGTCTAAGTCCGTTGAGACGACACAATATGAACTGTGGTTTGGCAAGAAACCAAAGTTGTCGTTTCTTAAAGTTTGGGGTTGTGATGCTTATATGAAAAAGTTTCATCCTGATAAGCTCAAACCCAAATCGGAGAAATATGTCTTCATAGGATACCCAAAGGAGACTATTGGGTACACCTTCTATCACAGATCCGAAGGCAAGACATTCGTTGCTAAGAATGGATCCTTTCTAGAGAAGGAGTTTCTCTCGAAAGAAGTGAGTGGGATGAAAGTAGAACTTGATGAGGTAACTGTACCTGCTCCCTTATTGGAAAGTAGTTCATCACAGAAATCTGTTCCTGTGACTCCTACACCAATTAGTGAGGAAGCTAATGATGATGATCATGTAACTTCAGATCAAGTTACTACCAAACCTCGTAGGTCAACCAGAATGAAATCCGCACCAGAGTGGTACGGTAATCCAGTTCTGGAGGTCATGTTACTTGACCATGACGAACCTACGAGCTATGAGGAAGCGATGATGAGCCCAGATTCCGCAAAATGGCTTGAGGCCATGAAATCTGAGATGGGAACCATGTATGAGAACAAAGTGTGGACTTTGGTTGACTTGCCCGGTGATCGGAAAGCCATAGAAAATAAATGGATCTTCAAGAGGAAGACAGACGCTGATAGTAGTGTTACTATCTACAAAGCTAGACTTGTCGGAAAAAGGTTTTTGACAAAGTTCAAGGTGTTGACTATGATGAGATTTTCTCACTCGTAGCGATGCTTAAGTCTGTCCAAATCATGTTAGTAAATTGCCACATTTTATGAAATCTGGCAAATGGATGTCGAAACTACATTCCTTAATGGATTTCTTAAAGAATTGTTGTATATGATGCAACCAAAAGGTTTTGTCAATCCTAAAGGTGCTAACAAAATATGCAAGCTCTAGCGATCCATCTATGGACTGGTGCAAGCATCTCGGAGTTGGGAATATATGCTTTGATAAGTTGATCAAAGCATATAGTTTTATACAGACTTGCGGTGAAGCCTGTATTTACAAGAAAGTGAGTGGGAGCACTACAGCATTTCTGATAAGTATATGTGAATGACATATTGTTGATCGGAAATAATGTAGAATTATTCTGCAAAGCATAAAGGAGTATTTGAAAGGAGTTTTTCAAAGAAGGACCTCGGTGAAGCTACTTAAATATTGAGCATCAAGATCTATAGAGATAGATCAAGACGCTTGATAAGTTTTTTCAATGAGTACATACCTTGACAAGATTTTGAAGTAGTTCAAAATGTAGCAGTCAAAAAAAGAGTTTCTTGCCTATGTTACAAGGTGTGAAATTGAGTAAGACTCAAAGCCCGACCACGGCAGAAGATAGAAAGAGAATGAAAGTCATTCCCTATGCCTCGGCCATAGGTTCTATAAAGTATGCCATGCTATGTACCAGATCTATTGTATACCCTACACTGATTTTGGCAAGGGAGTACAATAGTGATCTAGGAGTAGATCACTGGACAGCGGTCAAAATTATCCTTAGTGGAATAAGGATATGTTTCTCGATTACGGAAGTGACAAAAGGTTCATCGTAAAGGGTTACGTTGATGCAAGTTTTGACACTAATCTAGACGACTCTAAGTCTCGGTCTAGATACATATTGAAAGTGGGAGCAATTAGCTAGAGTAGCTCCGTGCAGAGCATTGTAGACATAGAAATTTGCAAAATACTTACAGATCTGAATGTGACAGACCCGTTGACTAAAATTATCTCACAAGCAAAACATGATCACACCTTAGTACTCTTTGGGTGTCAATCACATAGCGATGTGAACGAGATTATTGACTCTAGTAAACCCTTTGGGTGTTGGTCACATGACGATGTGAACTATGGGTGTTATTCACATGGTGATGTGAACTATTGATGTTAAATCACATGGCGATGTGAACTAGATTATTGACTCTAGTGCAAGTGGGAGACTGAATGAAATATGCCCTAGAGGCAATAATAAAGTTATTATTTATTTCCTTATTTCATGATAAATGTTTATTATTCATGCTAGAATTGTATTAACCGGAAATTTGATACATGTGTGAATACATAGACAAACATAGTGTCACTAGTATGCCTCTACTTGACTAGCTCGTTAATCAAACATGGTTGAGTTTCCTAGCCATAGACATGAGTTGTCATTTGATTAACGGGATCACATCATTAGGAGAATGATATGATTGACTTGACCCATTCCGTTAGCTTAGCACTTGATCGTTTAGTATGTTGCTATTGCTTTCTTCATGACTTATACATGTTCCTATGATTATGAGATTATGCAACTCCCGTTTACCGGAGGAACACTTTGTGTGCTACCAAACATCACAACGTAACTGGGTGATTATAAAGGTGCTCTACAGGTGCCTCCGAAGGTACTTGTTGGGTTGGCGTATTTCGAGATTAGGATTTGTCACTCCGATTGTCGAAGAGGTATCTCTGGGCCCACTCGGTAATGCACATCACTTAAGCATTGCAAGCATTGCAACTAATGAGTTAGTTGCGGATGATGTATTACAGAACAAGTAAAGAGACCTGCCGGTAACGAGATTGAACTAGGTATTGAGATACCGACGATCGAATCTCGGGCAAGTAACATACCGATGATAAAGGGAACAACGTATGTTGTTATGCGGTCTGACCAATAAAGATCTTCGTAGAATATGTGGGAGCCAATATGAGCATCCAGGTTCCGCTATTGGTTATTGACCGGAGACGTGTCTCGGTCATGTCTACATAGTTCTCGAACCCATAGGGTCTGCACGCTTAAAGTTCGATGACAGTTATATTATGAGTTTATGTGTTTTGATGTACCGAAGGTAGTTCGGAGTCCCGGATGATACCGGGAACATGAAGAGGAGTCTCGAAATGATCGAGACATAAAGATCGATATATTGGACGACTATATTTGGACATCGGAAAGGTTCCGAGTGATTCAGGTATTTTTCGGAGTACCGGGGAGTTACGGGAATACGGGAAAGAAGTATTGGGCCTTAATGGGCCTTAGTGGGAAGGAGAGGCAGCAGCCAGGAGGTGGCGCACGCCCCTCCCAAGCCCAGTCCGAATTGGACAAGGGGTTTGGGGCGCGGCCCCCCTCTCCCTTCCTTCTCCTCTTCCCCCCTTTCCCCCCTTCTCCTAGTTGGACTAGGAAAGGAGGAAACCTACTCCAACTAGGAGTAGGAATCCCACTCCCTTGGCACGCCCCTCCTAGGGCCGGCCTCCTCCTTCCTTACTCCTATATATACGGGGGCAGGGGGCACCCCATAGACACAACAATTGATCGCTTGATCTTTTAGCCGTGTGTGGTGCCCCCTCCACCATAGTCCACCTCGATAATACTGTAGCGGTGCTTAGGCGAAGCCCTACGTCAGTAGAACATCATCATCGTCACCACGCCGTCGTGCTGACGAAACTCTCCCTCAACACTCGGCAGGATCGGAGTTCGAGGGACGTCATCGGGCCGAACGTGTGCTGAACTCCGAGGTGCCGTACGTTCGGTACTTGATCGGTCGGATCATGAAGACGTACGACTACATCAACCGCGTTGTGCTAACGCTTCCGCTTTCGTTCTACGAGGGTACGTGGACAACACTCTCCCCTCTCGTTGCTATGCATCACCATGATCTTGCGTGTGCGTAGGAAATTTTTGAAATTACTATGTTCCCCAACAGGGGGCACCCCATAGACACACAATTTTATCTTTAGCCGTCTGTGGTGCCCCCCTCCATAGTTTTCCACCTCGGTCATATTGTCGTAGTGCTTAGGCGAAGCCCTGCGTCGGTAACTTAACCATCACTATCACCATGCCGTCGTACTGACGAAACTCTCCCTCGGCCTCAGCTGGATCAAGAGTACGAGGGACGTCACCGAGTTGAACGTGTGCAGATCGCGGAGGTGCCGTGCGTTCGGTACTTGATCGGTTGGATCACGAAGACGTTCGACTACATCAACCGGGTTACTAAACGCTTTCGCTTTCGGTCTACGAGGGTACGTGGACACACTCTCCCCGCTCGTTGCTATGCTTCTCCTAGATAGATCTTGTGTGATCGTAGGAATTTTTTTGAAATACTGCATTCCCCAACAGTGGCATCCGAGCCAGGTCTATGCGTAGATGTTATATGCACGAGTAGAACACAAATAGTTGTGGGCGATAATAGTCATACTGCTTACCAGCATGTCATACTTTGATTCGGCGGTATTGTTGGATGAAGCGGCCCAGACCGACATTACATGACCGCGTTCATGAGACTAGTTCTACCGCCGTGCTTTCCACATAGGTGGCTAGTGGGTGTCTGTTTCTCCAACTTTAGTTGAATCGAGTGTGACTACGCCCGGTCCTTGTTGAAGGTTAAAACAGCACACTTGACGAAAAATCATCGTGGTTTTGATGCGTAGGTAAGAACGGTTCTTGGTAGAAGCCTTTAGCAGCCACATAAAACTTGCAACAACCAAGTAGACGACGTATTTTGCAGGGCTTGCTGTAATGTGATATGGTCAAGACGTGATGATATATAAATTGTTGTATGAGATGATCATGTTTTGTAACAGTTATCGGCAACTCGCAGGAGCCATATGGTTGTCGCTTTATTGTATGAAATGCAATTGCCATGTAATTGCTTTACTTTATCACTAAGCGGTACCGATAGTCGTAGTAGCAATAGTTGGCGAGACGACAACGATGCTTCGATGGAGATCAAGGTGTCAAGCCGGTGACGATGGTGATCATGATGGTGCTTTGAAGATGGAGATCAAAGGCACAAGATGATGATGACCATATCATATCACTTATATTGATTGCATGTGATGTTTATCCTTTATGCATCTTATTTTGCTTAGTACGGCGGTAGAATTATAAGATGATCCTCACTAAATTTCAAGGTACAAGTGTTCTCCCTGAGCATGCACCGTTGCTACAGTTCGTCGTGCCGAGACACCACGTGATGATCGGGTGTGATAAGCTCTACGTTCACATAAAACGGGTGCAAGCCAGTTTTGCACACGCAGAATACTCGGTTAAACTTGACAAGCCTAGCATATGCAGATATGGCCTCGGAACACTGAGACCGAAAGGTCGAGCGTGAATCATATAGTAGATATGATCAACATAGTGATGTTCACCATTGAAAACTACTCCATCTCACGTGATGATCGGACATGGTTTAGTTGATATAGATCACGTGATCACTTAGATGATTAGAGGGATGTCTATCTAAGTGGGAGTTCTTAAGTAATATGATTAATTGAACTCTAATCTACCATGAACTTGGTACCTGATAGTATTTTGCATGTCTATGTTGTTGTAGATAAATGGCCTGTGCTACTGTTCCGTTGAATTTTAATGCGTTCCTAGAAAAAGCTAAGTTGAAAGATGATGGTAGCAACTACACGGACTGGGCCCGTAACTTGAGGATTATCCGCATTGTTGCACAGATGAATTACGTCTTGGAAGCACCGCTAGGTGCAAGACCCGCTGCAGGAGCAACACCGGACGTTGTGAACGCCTGGCAGAGCAAAGCTGATGACTACTCGATAAGTTCAGTGTGCCATGCTTTACGGCTTAGAACAGGGACTGCAACGACGTTTTGAACGTCATGGAGCATATGAGATGTTCCAGGAGTTGAAGTTAATATTTCAAGAAAATGCCCGGATTGAGAGATATGAATTCTCCAATAAGTTCTACAGCTGAAAATGGAGGAGAATAGTTCTGTTAGTGAGCATATACTCAGAATGTCTGGGTACCACAATCACTTGACTCAGCTGGGAGTTAATCTTTCGGTTGATAGTGTCAGTGATAGAGTTCTTCAATCACTGCCACCAAGCTACAAAAGCTTCGTGATGAACTATAATATGCAAGGGATGGATAAGAAAATTCCTGAGTTCTTCGCAATGCTAAAGGCTGCGGAGGTAGAAATCAAGAAGGAGCATCAAGTGTTGATGGTTTACAAGACCACTAGTTTCAAGACAAAGGGCAAAGGGAAGAAGGGGAACTTCAAGAAGAACGGCAAGCAAGTTACTGCTCAAGTGAAGAAGCCCTAGTCTAGACCTTAGCCTGAGACTGAGTGCTTCTACTACAAAGGGACTGGTCACTGGAAGCGGAACTGCCCCAAGTATTTGGCGGATAAGAAGGATGGCAAAGTGAAAGGTATATTTGATATACATGTTATTGATGTGTACCTTACTAATGCTCATAGTAGCATCTGGGTATTTGATATTGGTTCTGTTGCTTACATTTGCAACTCAAAACAGGGGCTACGGATTGAGCGAAGATTGGTTAAGGACGAGGTGACCACTACAAGAAAAACTACGTGTAGAGACGTTCAATTTCATAGCTAGAGACGCACTATTTCATCTCTAGGTAACAATAGAGTCGATTTAGTAAAGCGTCCTTGGAGCGTCTTCTTACGGACCGCCTCAAAACATGTAGGCACACTTGGTTAGCGTTTCTACCTGGTATGAGACGCTATATTGAGACGTTCAAAATCGTCTCTACGAAAATAGAGACATTCTACTACACGCTTGTATCGCGGCTCTACTCATGTGGGCCCATTCCTTATAGACGTTATGTTGAGACGACATATTCATCTGTAAATATGAATATGCTTCTTTGTGTCAATGGAGTATTTTACTTTAATCGTTATTTGATTACTAATTTAACTTTGTATTGCTCATTTCAAATTGAGTTAATTTATCATGATAGGGATGCATGTGTAGATTGATCAAATATCACTATATAAAGGCATCAATCCACATCACCAATTGCATTCGTAGAAATCCATTCTCACAATTAGCATCCTTTGTAACAAATCAAGGAACACATACAAATACTAAAAGTGTATGGAATTCACAACTAAAACAAATCAGACATGATGTAAATAATTAAAGAGAAGATACTACAAACTAGAATTAAGCTTTCCATATATTATACATAATATACATTCGTTTAAAAACTGATTCTTGTGTAGTTGCTCCTTGCTCCTGCAATGCTTTCCAATTCTAAAATCTCAGCTACCCTGGAAGAAAAAATTAACAGAGAGAAGTTTAGAACATAAGCATTTGGATTAGTGCAAGATGAGATGTTCTTTTGATGAAACTCTGAGAGATGTACCATACAAATGTCTTGAGGGTGTCTTGGAGCACCAATGTCTTAGGTTGTGTTGGAGTGGTCGGCTGGCTTTTTGACCTAAAAAACCAAGATACTTCACCAAAGATACAACCTACTAATGTATTTTCTTGATGTGCTTAGTGACGTGGGAAGTTATACACTTGGTTCAGGACCGCCTTACTTGGTCGCATTGCTATTTCCAGCATGAGCATTTTCCGATTCTTGACCACCATGTGCTTTTGCATTTGAGGTTCAGTGCAACTGTAAGTAAACTTATACAAAAATTAGGCATTGTATGGTAATGATGAAATTTATGCACACAGACACAAATAAACTGGTGTAACCCATTCCTTGTTAGTGAACAGTTGGTTCAGTAAGTTGATTCTTCAGGGCCTTGATTGCCTTTATTAAACTTTTCAAGACGTGCTTTCGCAAGTTTAGTTTCAGTTGTAAGTAAACATAAACAAATCACAGTCATTATTTGGTATTTCAAAAATAATTTATAAATGAGAGTTATGAGAATTATTGTCACCTTCTCTTTGATATGATCGATTTCGGCAAGGTTAGCGATAAAAATCCGATAATATGCATGTCAAATAAAGATGCAGTAATTAATCAAATGATGCACAACAAATTTGTTCAAAGTGGTAGAAGATGCATATGGTAATCAAACTATATGATGACATAGATAAGATCTATAGAACATGGTTGACCCAATTTATTGGTGGACTGCTTATGTTGGGCTGGAGCTTGCCTTAATTTGAAACATACTGTGATGATTAAATAAGAAGCATTCTTGGATGTCAACAACATGTACCACACACGCTTTGAAGAACAGTGCAAGTTGAATAACAAAATTTAGTCAAACTTCAATAGTTCCACAACACCGTAAATTTCACCAGACTTAAGTAGTTGAAAATCACAAGAGGCACAAAATGAATATTTCACACCCTAAGCAATATAGCATGTTATGAAATATGCATTGAAAATACATTAGTAGGCGGTACTAGAACATCAAGAAAAATTCTCTATGGGTCGATAAGATATAAGAGAACATTGAATTTGCTCACCAATAGAAGGCAATTAGCTATCACCTGAGCTCGCTAGTGAAAGCAATCATACGGGCCATTAGCAATTTCATTTCTATCTTGCTGGTAAATGTACTCAACTATTGAACAAACATGTTCACGAAAACTGAAGTCGTTGATGGATACATAAAAACCCACCAAGCATTTTAGAATGATTTGGGGACAACGGCTCTCAAATCAGAATCCACAGATTAAAAGGGGAAATCAGTACAGAAAATCTAAGTGGTTCTGGAGTAAGAAAAAATCGCATCTGTTTTGCCGACTTGCATTGCACGTAAAGTTATGCCTAAAATGTTATTCTTGACCTGGGAATAATGTAGTGTTGTAGTATATTGCCAATAAATCATGCTCAATTGTAATTGAAGCCAATATACCCCACAAGACCCATTTCATCATAACTAAGTTCTGAATGAACTGTACTACATAGTCATCAAGTTGTAGCATTTTCTCGGTATGTTAGCAATTCAGCACATCAGGTATTTATGTGTTTGAACATGATGTGAAATTAAATCGAAATTCCTTCCATCCATGAAATGGAACACAACGTAATGGAGAGATCAAGAATAAAAACGACTTACCATGTTATATTAGAGATGCAAATCATGAACTTTTTGCACATGCAGGCAGGAGCTGAACCTCCAAATCTGTGCCATACCCACAAACCTGCACGCAATACCTAATAAACCTTCTGTTTAGATTAAGAATCAGGTAGGTATACAATTTTCTTTACTGTATTCACCGACCATTAGGTCTGAATTTCAAAGAAATAACAATTCATCTACTTGTAGAACTAAAACTTGCTGCAGCGACATATCACAATGAGAATTAAAAGAACCCCCTTCCTCATGTTTTATTTCTTACAGTGGTAAAAAATAACAGTCTAGGAAACAAAAACTGCCCTCTAAGCTAGTAATCTTTATGATGCGTGTGCTAATCATAAAGCATGTACTCAGACAGAGTGAAAAGAGAGCAAAAGTACACAAACCAGCGAAAAGATGAAACAGAGATGCGACGTGTACCTAGGCAAGAGAAGCTGCCACTGTGCTTTCACTGATGTGCACCACCATGCCGTTAAGTGGCGGCGACCGAGGCGAACAGGGTGACATGGGTCGGCCATCCAATAGGTGGGGTTATATACTCCTAAAATAGCGGGGCACAAGATTCGGGAAGAGGCGTTTGAAGCTGTTGCCATAAAAATCAGAATGAACATCCTAACCCACCATAATCGCAAGATGAACACGTGAATCATATCCCTGCTCCTCCCAAAATTACATGTGTCATCACCCAAAAACCCACCGAGAGGCGTAAAAGAACTCCAAAAAAAGGAGAAAATTCATTCCTAGGGGAGATTCAGTCTTACTTATTGTCTCTTGTTTGCATTTCTGCACGACACAAAAACAAGCAGTACACAATAATTACTAGTAGTAGCTAATATACAACCGAATAATAAGTTAACAGAAGTGAACAACTTCCCTCCCATTGGCATTGAACATTACCACTTACAAGATGACAAGTTCATAGTTCAGTGCTAGTTACAGGTTAGTAACTAACAGCATAACAGGCCAGCACAGTTTGACATATAAAAAAATCAATCGATTGTGTACTGGGATGATCTGAACATAAACACACAAAAAAGTTGACTATGTAGCACTAGCAGACAGAGGAGGGTGGTCGCAGAACGCCCTAGAGCTGCACATACGAACAGGGCGAATCACGTGAGGACCGGTGCTGGTTCGGTTCCCCGGGAACGGGGCGAATCATGCAAGCAGCCGAACATGTCACACGCCGCTAATTTGATTGATTGATGGTAAAAACTGCAGAGGATATGGGATTCAAGGGATAACCTGCTTGACGGGCCGGAGGCTGAAGATGCTTGCAGGGCGGTGTAGCGACGGAACACGCGGCAGATCTTCGGGTGGCGTATGACACCAAAGTGGATGCGGCTAGGTGACGGTGAGGACAACATCGGGAGGAGCGCGGCATTGCGACAGCAAGGACGACGGACGCCGACGGGCTCGAACTACCGAGGTTGCGATGGACGGGAAAGGGAATCGACGGTGGACAGAGTTAGGGCTGCTGCCGCGCGAGGTGGGCATGACGCCGGCGTAGATTGGAATCTGGAGACTGGAGGTTGGGAGATGGAGGCGTGGGGGAAATATCTCGGACTATACGGAGAAAAAAACAGAGAGACGCGGGAAGGCTTTTTTATTTTTTGAGGGGGCGCGGGAAGGCTTATATAGGCGGTAAAGAAATAATTTTCACCGCCAAATTTGGTTAGGCGAAATTAGTTTAGGTAGCCAAATTTGGTTAAGAGGAAAAAATTCCAAAGAAAATGGATATTTCACATATATAGATGTACGCATCCAATGTAATATCCACATTATTGAATAAAAAATATAATGCTCGTCCATTGATACACCAAACGGACGGAGTGAGACCCAAAATAATACTGAAACACTAACGCCCACACGTGTGGGTGTTTGCATCTCGCCCACACGCGTGGATCCACGTCCGTTTGTGATTGCACGAATCTTGGCATGGTTGTGGTGTCACGTAGGACTGGGTTGGTGTGTGGGTATTCATCCGGTCGCCCATACATCCGTTTTCACCACACGGAGGGACCGGTGTGTGAGTGTTTAGCAGTTCGCCCACACGTCAGTTTTCACTCACGCACAGGGGCTGGTGTGTGAGCATTTATCAGTTCGCCCACACGCCCGTCTCCTCTTCCATACCCAAAGCTGTCAGTTGCCATGTGTTTTTCAAGGTACATGGCAACAACCCTAGTGTGCTTATAAGCAAATGGCAACTCTCTCTTTTATCCGAACATGTCAGTTGCCATGTGTTTTGCAGGGTACATGGCAACTGCCCTAGATTGCTTTTAAGCATATGACAACTCTCTATTTATCCGAACATGTTATTTTGTCATGTCTCTTTGTAGCGCTACACGGCAACTGCCTACTGTTAGTAGGTGGCAACCCGTAAAGTTTTCAAATCATGGCAACTGTAGTAAACTAGACTATACATGACAACTGTCTAGTGTTAGTAGGTGGCAACCCCTAAAGTTTTTCAAATCATGGCAACTACAGTAAACCAGACCATACATGGCAACAACTGTAGTTGTCCAAAAATGGCATCTGGCACTTGACCTGAGATGGCAGCTGCAGTTGAGAAACCATGGCAATTATAGTTGTCCGACATGGCAACTGTAGTTCAGCGACATGATAACTGCAGTTAAACGAACGTGGAAGACGGTCTGGACCATGGCAACTGCAGGGCGCGTGGTGACTGTCACGCGGGGCGTGCGGGACCATGAGGTAGGAGGCCTGACGTACGGGCGTGTGGACGTTATCTATTCATGACCTCAAAAAATGACCCACGTGCTGCTAGCCACTCGAACAAACAACTCGTGCTGACAAATGGCCAGCGTGAATGTTTAAGAACATACTGTAGCGTAACATTCGAAACATTTTTATTTTTTTATTTTGATTTTTTTAAAATAAAGTAATAATTATAATTTCTGAATATTCTTTGAAACGTGGATTTTTTTAAATCCTGATTGTTTAAACAAATGCGAGCATTTTTTTGGAAGTTTCGTAAATTTTCGGAAAAAGACAAAAAAACATGAAACGGGAAGATTTTTTGCAACTCATGAACATTTTTTGAAAACACGAACCTTTTATAAGAAAACAAATATTTTTTTTAATATGTGAACAATTTTTGAAAATGAAAACATGTTTTGAACATTGAAAACAATTTTTGAAAGCGCTTGTTTTAAACACAAACAGTAATTTGAATTTCTGAACAATTCAATAAAAATGAATTTTTTTCGAATTTTTATCATTTTTAAAAGGAAGTTGATTTTGAAAATCTCAAACAATTTAAGAAAACATAAAAAATCAATTTTTTTTTGAATTATGAACAATTTTGGAACGAGAAGAAAAATTTAAAGTTTCAAACATTTCAAAATGGGAACAAAAATTTATGACAAAGGAAAAAATAAAAATAAACATGAAAAGGAAAACATGAAAAGGAAAGAGA
This sequence comes from Triticum aestivum, assembly GCF_018294505.1. Lineage (NCBI taxonomy): Eukaryota > Viridiplantae > Streptophyta > Magnoliopsida > Poales > Poaceae > Triticum > Triticum aestivum. The sequence goes on along the minus strand of NC_057808.1, from coordinate 513,149,171 downwards.
AAGGAAAATGAGAAAGGAGAAGAAAATAAAAGGAAAAGGAAAAAAAATAGCAAAAGAACAAAGGAAAACGTAAACGGGCCGGCCCAAATTTGGCGTCCTAAGCAAAACTCCGACTATTTGTTGCCTTGTGCAGTAAATAAGGTTTCCCACCTACGTGGGCAGAAAATAAAAGGGCTGGCTTCGTTGGGCCACAGCGCGCGCAGCCCACATACGAAATTACTCACAAAACTGTTTTCTAGCAGATGGACACATGAAAATTTAGTACCACCTTGGATAGAAAAAAAAGTTCTTTTCAATGGTGAACGGATGAAAAACTCGAAGAAACGCACCTTGCTTTATTAGTAAGTGGGTTGGTCGGAGTGGTGGCCACTATCCAACTCGTGCCTTTTTTTTTCCTTCATATCCGCTTCCTTGTTGAGATTGTGGTGACCTCCTGATTTTTTTAATAAACGGAAAAATCGTTAATTTCTGGAAAAAGGCAAACAAAATTTGAAATAGGAAGATTTTTTGAAATTCACAATTTTTTTGGAAAACAGGAACCATTTTTAAGGCGGAGAAACGGACATTTTTTGAATTTGTGAAGAATTTTTGAAAATGAAAACTTGTTTTGAACATCAAAACCATTTTCAAATGTGTTTTTAGTCACGAACGTTATTTCGAATTTGTGAACATTTCAATAAAAAAGAATTTTTTTCATATTTCTGTTTTTTAAATTCAATTTATTTTAAAATTCCATAACAATTTTTAAATTTTCTTTCGAAGGCATGTGAACATTTTTTGAATTTCTAACAAATTTGGAACGAGAATACAAATTTAAAGTTCCAAATATTTTTGAAAATGTGAACAAATTTTGAAATTCTGAAGATTTAACGAAAATTTGTACAAAAAAATAAATTCTGAAAAATACGAATAATAAATTTATGAGAAAAAGGAAAAAACAACTTGGAAGGGAAAAAAGAAAAAGAAAAGTAGAAAAAGAACATAGAAAAATAGTCTTTGGTCGAACGATGCGAAGCTTCAACTATATGCCGCCCAGTGCAATCAATAAGGTTTTCGTAGCTACGTTGGCAGGATATAAATGGGTGGCTTCTCTGGACCTTAGCGCGTGCGGGCCAATGTACGAAATTCTAGACAAAACTCTTTTTTTCTTTTCTAACAGATGGACCACAAAAATTTAGTACCACCACGAATATAAAAATAATATTTCGGTGGTGAACGGATGAAAAATTGAAGAAACACACCTTGCTTTATTAGTAGGTAGGTATAGATATAGATATAGAAAAGGTATAGATAGCTATGGTCCATAGTTGGTTTGCTGGTACAACGTCTGGATGACAAACTGTCAGGGAGAAATAGAAAGGTTGATCGTAGATTAAAAAAGTAATAGACAAATTAGAACAAGAAAAGTATAACAAGGGTCTACGTCATCTAGCCATTGACACTGTGGTACATGACACGTCGAGATGGCAACAGTTGTAGACAGTAAACCTTATCTCTTCGAGACAGAGTGCCGCCACCATCAACATGCCACTGCGAAATTCTAACCCTCACCTATATACGAGATGAAACTCAGGCACTGAGACCTCCCTCCCCCCAATAACCCTGGAAAGGCAGAGGTACTTGGGTGGTGGCCAATGGGGAATACCGGCATTAGCTTATGGCCTCACGTAATTACTCAATCCCCTGTATAAATTTTAGCATGGTTGATTTTAATAGCTATCACAAGTGTAAAGTTTTGTGATTATTTAAAGTTTTTCTCAATGCCACAAATAGACCTCATACTAAAAGGTCTCAAAGATCGTCTCTACGTTAATTAAAAATACATATTTATTTTCTAAATGTCTAGTTATAGGAAAACATTTGTGGCGCTTTGTAAACGTCTTAGGAAGTGTCTCTAGTCTCCTAGTGTCCATGCGCTTATAGACGAATACAAAGAGCGTCCCATAAAAAGCGACTATACATGGCTATTTTGTTGTAGTGGACGATGCGCGTGGGAAATGGTTCCAAAGTCGATGTGATCGCCGTCGGCACGCTACCTCTACATCTACCTTCGGGATTAGTTTTAGACCTGAATAATTGTTATTTGGTGCCAGCGTTAAGCATGAACAATATATCTGGATCTTGTTTGATGCGAGATGGTTATTCATTTAAATCGGAGAATAATGGTTGTTCTATTTATATGAGTAATATCTTTGATGGTCATGCACCCTTGATGAGTGGTCTATTTTTATTGAATCTTGATAGTAGTGATACACATATTCATAGTATGAAGCCAAAAGATATAAGTTTAATAATGATAATGCAACTTATTTGTGGCACTGCCGTTTAGGTCATATTGGTGTAAAGCACATGAAGAAACTCCATGCTGATGGGCTTTTGGAATCACTTGATGCTTGCGCACCATGCCTCATGGGCAAGATGACTAAGACTCGGTTCTCCGGAACAATGGAGCGAGCAACAGACTTGTTGGAAATAATACATACTGATGTATGCGGTCTGATGAGTGTTGATGCTCGCGACGGGTATCGTTATTTTCTGACCTTCGCAGATGATTTAGGCAGATACGGGTATATCTACTTGATGAAACATAAGTCTGAAACATTTGAAAAGTTCAAAGAATTTCAGAGTGAAGTGGAAAATCATCGTAACAAGAAAATAAAGTTTCTACGATCTGATCGTGGAGGAGAATATTTGAGTTATGAGTTTGGTCTTCATTTGAAATAATGTGGAATAGTTTCGCAACTCACGCCACCCGGAACACCACAGCGTAATGGTTTGTCCGAACGTCGTAACCGCACTTTATTAGATATGGTGCAATCTATGATGTCTCTTACTGATTTACCGCTATCGTTTTGGGGTAATGCTTTAGAAATGGCTGCATTCACGTTAAATAGGGCACCATCTAAATTCGTTGAGACGACACCATATGAACTATGGTTTGGCAAGAAACCCAAGTTGTCGTTTCATAAAGTTTGGGGCTGCGATGCTTATCTCAAAAAGCTGCAACCTGATAAGCTCGGACCCAAATCAGAGAAATGTGTCTTCATAGGATACCCAAAAGAAACTGTTGGGTACACCTTCTATCACAGATCCGAAGGCAGGATATTCGTTGCTAAGAATGGATCCTTTCTAGAGGAGTTTCTCTCGAAAGAAGTGAGTGGGAGGAAAGTAGAACTTGATGAGGTAATTGTACCTTCTCTCGAATTGGAAAGTAGTTCATCACAGAAATCAGTTCCAGTGATTCCTACACCAATTAGTGAGGAAGCTAATGATGATGATCATGAAACTTCTGATCAAGTTACTACCAAACCTCGTAGGTCAACCAGAGTAAAATCCGCACCAGAGTGGTACGGTAATCCTGTTCTGGAAGTCATGTTACTTGACCATGACGAACCTACGAACTATGAGGAAGCGATGATGAGCCCAGATTCTGCAAAATGGCTTGAGGCCATGAAATCTGAGATGGGATCCATGTATGAGAACAAAGTGTGGACTTTGGTTGACCTGCCCGATGATCGGCAAGCCATAGAGAATAAATGGATCTTCAAGAAGAAGATGGACGCTGATGGTAATGTTACTATCTACTCGACTTGTTGCAAAAGGTTTTTGACAAGTTCAAGGAGTTGACTACGATGAGATCTTCTCTCCTGTAGCGATGCTTAAGTCCGTCCGAATCATGTTAGCAATTTCCGCATTTTATGATTATGAAATTTGGCAAATGGATGTCAAAACTGCATTCCTTAATGGATATCTTAAAGAAGAGTTGTATATGATGCAACCAGAAAGTTTCGTCGATCCAAAAGGAGCTAACAAAGTGTGCAAGCTCCAGCGATCCATTTCTGGACTGGTGCAAGCATCTCAGAGTTGGAATATACGCTTTGATGGTATGATCAAAGCATATGGTTTTATACAGACTTTTGGAGAAGCCTGTATTTACAAGAAAGTGAGTGGGAGCTCTGTAGCATTTCTGATATATATGTGGATGACATATTGTTGATCGGAAATGATATTGAATTTCTGGATAGCATAAAAGGATACTTGAATAAGAATTTTTCAATGAAAGACCTCGGTGAAGCTGCTTATATATTGGGCATCAAGATCTATAGAGATAGATCAAGACGCTTAATTGGACTTTCACAAAGCACATACCTTGATAAAGTTTTGAAGAAGTTCAAAATGGATCAAGCAAAGAAAGGGTTCTTGCCTGTGTTACAAGGTGTGAAGTTGAGTCAGACTCAATGCCCGACCACTGCAGAAGATAGAGAGAAAATGAAAGTCATTCCCTATGCTTCAGCCATAGGTTCTATCATGTATGCAATGTTGTGTACCAGACCTGATGTGTGCCTTGCTATTAGTTTAGCAGGGAGGTACCAAAGTAATCCAGGAGTGGATCACTGGACAGCGGTCAAGAACATCCTGAAATACCTAAAAAGGACTAAGGATATGTTTCTCGTTTATGGAGGTGACAAAGAGCTCGTCGTAAACGGTTACGTCGATGCAAGCTTTGACACTGATCCAGATGACTCTAAGTCACAAACCGGATACGAATTTATATTGAATGGAGGAGTTGTAAATTGGTGCAGTTCCAAGCAAAGCGTCGTGGCGGGATCTACGTGTGAAGCGGAATACATAGCTGCTTCGGAAGCAGCAAATGAATGAGTCTGGATGAAGGAGTTCATATACGATCTAGGTGTCATACCTAGTGCATCGGGTCCAATGAAAATCTTTTCTGACAATACTGGTGCAATTGCCTTGGCAAAGGAATCCAGATTTCACAAGAGAACCAAGCACATCAAGAGACGCTTCAATTCCATCCGTGATCAAGTCAAGGAGGGAGACATAGAGATTTGCAAGATACATACGGATTTGAATGTTGCAGACCCGTTGACTAAGCCTCTCTCACGAGCAAAACATGATCAGCACCAAGACTCCATGGGTGTTAGAATCATTACTGTCTAATCTGGATTATCGACTCTAGTACAAGTGGGAGACTGAAGGAAATATGCCCTAGAGGAAATAATAAAGTTGTTATTTATATTTCCTTATATCATGATAAATGTTTATTATTCATGCTAGAATTGTATTAACCGGAAACTTAGTACATGTGTGAATACATAGACAAGAAGAGTGTCCCTAGTATGCCTCTACTAGACTAGCTTGTTAATCAAAGATGGGTTAAGTTTCCTCGCCAAAGACATGTGTTGTCATTTGATGAACGGGATCACATCATTAGAGAATGATGTGATGGACAAGACCCATCCGTTAGCTTAGCACTATGATCGTTCAGTTTATTGCTATTGCTTTCTTCATGACTTATACATGTTCCTATGACTATGAGATTATGCAACTCCCGAATATCGGAGGAACACTTATTGCGCTATCAAACGTCACAACGTAACTGGGTGATTATAAAGATGGTCTACAGGTGTCTCCGATGGTGTTTGTTGAGTTGGCATAGATCAAGATTAGGATTTGTCACTCCGATTATCGGAGAGGTATCTCTAGGCCCTCTCGGTAATGCACATCACTATAAGCCTTGCAAGCAATGTGACTAATGAGTTAGTTACGGGATGATGCATTACGGAACGAGTAAAGAGACTTGCCGATAATGAGATTGAACTAGGTATGGTGATACCGACGATCGAATCTCGGGCAAGTAACATACTGATGACAAAGGGAACAACGTATGTTGTTGTGTGGTTTGACCGATAAAGATCTTCGTAGAATATGTAGGAGCCAATATGAGCATCCAGGTTCCGCTATTGGTTATTGACCGGAGATGTATCTCGGTCATGTCTACATAGTTCTCGAACTTGTAGGGTCCGCACGCTTAACGTTCGATGACAATTCGTACTATGAGTTTATGTGATTTGATGTACCGAGGTTGTTCGGAGTCCCGGATGAGATCACGGACGTGACGAGGAGTCTTGAAATGGTCGAGACATAAAGACTGATATATTGGACCATGTTATAAGGACACCGGAATTGTTTCGGTTGGTTTCGGATAAAACCGGAGTACCGGAGGGGTTACCGGAACCCCCCAGGGAAGTAATGGGCCTTAGTGGGCCTTAGGGCAGAGAGAGGGCAGCATCCAGGTGGTGCCCCCCAAGGGGAGTCCTAATAGGACTAGGGGAGGGGGGCGCGGCCCCTCTTTCTCTCTCCATCTCCCTCTCCTTCCTTCTTCTCCTACTTGGACTAGGAAAGGGGGAAATGTCGGAGTAATGGGCCACGGGTAGCCTAACCCGAGTCCCAGAACCTTTCAAGACATCGGGGCAGGCTGCGCCCCTCAAGGCGTCAAGACGAAGCGCCGCCTTCTGGTGGCCGGCTGGCTGAACGACCGACTGCCAGAAGACGGCCATGCTCAGGAAGGCGGCCCCGACACGTGCCGACTCCTAGCAGGCGGCCTTCGGAGAGGCCGGCTCCTAGCAGTCGGCCCACGGCGCCCTCAGAGTCTGCGCCCCCATTAAGAAGACAAGACATGGTGAGGCTATAGTGCAGCCCATCACCCCCGAATCCAGGGCCGGGCGTGGCCACAGTGCTCCATACAGGCCGAGATCTCCGCCCGGCGCGGCACTGTTGCGACTCCGCCCGTGACATCACTCCTATCTGACGAAGCCCTGCTCCCACGACCGCCTGTCGGTACGGCCCGAAGACGACGGGCCCTACCAGTCTGCGAGAGCCCGGAAGACGGCGGAAGCCTCACCAGCCGACCTTGAGGAAGGTCGGCTCCCAGCAGGTGGCCTGTTCCTTCTTTGGGGCCTGTGCAACATTAACCAGAAAAGAAACAGAGTCGCTACAGTGATCTCCCACCAGGCGGCGGGACTGTAGCCATGCCCCCCTGACCAAGCCTGCGTCATTAGCATCACGGCTGCAGTAATCAGCAGCCGACAAGACCCGCGAGCGGCGTAGGCGGCCTGTCGGCGCCGTACTAGACCAGCCGGCGAGGCCCACCAGGCGGCGGGCCCCAGCAGCCGGCGGAGAGGCCGGCGGCCAGAGACTGACAGCCGGGTCCTACACCCGGCCGGATTACCATTATACCCCTGGGGGGTAGGCCTATATAAACCCCCCAGGGCACCCATGCAAAGGGTTGGAACCTGTTAGAATTAGACCAGCACCTAGGGGGAGAGGAGGGCAAGCCTTGCCTTGTTCTACCTCTAGCATCCAGCTCGAGGAGCACCATTGTACTCACTAGTTCCTTAGTGATCATGCGGAGACCCCGCAGAGCAGGACTAGGGGTGTTATCTACTAGGAGAGCCCCGAACCCGGGTAAAGTGCGCCGGCGTTCGTGTCTACGCCTCATCCCGCTTCCAGGCACCGGCGACGTTCTACTCGCTCCCACCATGATAAGCCATCCATTGGCATATGTCGCACCCAACCCCCGACATTTGGCGCCCACGGTGGGGCGAGGTGCACCATCTCCCAGAGACCTGTTCTGGAAGGGAACCCTGTTCTTTCCTGGCGAGCGCAGCCAGCCCGGCATGCCAGACGGCGTCTGCGACGACGCGCTGCACGGCGCGGAGGTCGCATGTGCGGCGAGCTGCCTCGCTGATCTTGTTGGCGAGATTCGCCTCTCCGACGAGCCCGCGTCTGATGCGAGCACCGACGGCCCCGAGAGCCGCCTCGTGAGCCTCCTCGATCAGCTCCACGCCGCCAGCGAGCCTGCTGCTGACTTGGAGTCGGTTGGCTCCACCGACCCGATGTTAGTCGACTCCGACGCGGCATCGCTTGACGTGTTCCCCACCAATGTGGTGGTATACGACGAGCCGCTTCCTCGCGCGGACAGCGGCGGCAGCACCGTCACGGAGGTGCTCGTCATCAGCCACGGCGAGCACTCTGGCGGAGGTGGCCAGGATCTGTTGCAGGCGGCGATGCAAGACCTGACTGCGCCCATCCCGGAAGACGCCGACGCCGAGACACTAGAGGCACGCCGCGTCCAGCTCGTCGAGAGCGCCAACCGACTGGCCAGCATGAGACGCCTTTTGGAGGCTTACCAGCATGAGATGGATCGTGCCGTCGGTGGCACGCCGGCTCCTGGTGGGCCTAGCCGCATGGGCCAGATCCGGCAGCATGGCGCGGCCATCGCCAGCATGTTCGGGACAGATCGTCCCGTCTACGCCACGCCTGCGGAGAACATACGAGCTGCCCAGGCGGCAGCATACGAGCTAGACAAGCTCGAGGGTGACGAGCGTCGCCACATGATGGAGCGGGTCCAGCAGCTCCTTGACGCGGCTGCTGAGCAGCAGGGGGCCGGCTGCTGCGCTGAGGCGCCCAGCCGGCGAAACGACGACCCGCCTCCTCGCTGAGACCAACGCGCGACATCTCTGACGCCGACTGGTGGTGTCCGCGGCGGAAGAGACAAGGAGCCGGCTGCCAGCCGCAGCCGGACTCACATCACCATCGAGCGCGACCAAGACGGCCGCCCAAGAGCAGTGCGGCGGCGAGACGACTGTCCGCCTCCTCCTCCCTGCAGGGAGAGGTGTATTTCCCCGCCGCCTGTTGACCACCCATCACTCGGCGACCGCCTTGGCCACCGAGAGGGAATCGGAGAAAATGATGCCCGCCACTGGATCGATCGCCTCAATCGATCCTTGGCGCTATAAGAAGAAGATGAGCTGGGTCCGCCTTGCTTTGGCCCCCGCATTCGAGATGAGCCTTTCCCCAAGGGGTTCACGCTCCCAAGAGATACACCCAAATGCACCGGCTCCGTGAAGCCGCAGGACTGGCTGGTCGACTACTCCACAACCGTTAGCATCGCGAACGGCAACAAGCATGTTGCCCTGAAGTACGTTCCGCTCATGCTCCAGGGCATGGCTCGGACATGGCTGAACAGCCTGAAGCCCCGAAGCATTAACAGTTGGGTCGACTTTACTGAAGCATTCTTCCGCAACTTCACCAGCACGTACAAGCGACCGCCCAAGCCTCGCCAACTCTCCTTGTGCATTCAAGGCCCCAACGAGTCGACTCGTAACTATCTCACGCGCTGGGCCGAGCTGTGCAACTCTTGTGAGGGTGTGCACGAGGTGCAGGCCATCGAGTACTTCACTGCCGGGTGCCGAGAGGACACCCTCCTCAAGCACAAGCTTCTCTGTGACGAGCCGGCGACCCTCGACGAACTGCTGATCATAGCAGACAAGTACGCCACGGCTGACTCCTCCATGAAGACGGAGATCCAAGTCAATGTGTCGGGCAAGGTGGCACCTCAAGCTCCACGGACCCCGGCTGGTGACACCAGCCGGTGACAGCAATCGAACGACAACAAGCGCAAGGCCATGCAGCCAGCTTCCACGAGCCGGCAAGTGGCGACAGTCGAAGATCAGCAGCCGGAGGGGCAGCCTCCTCCCAAACGCCAGAAGGGCGGCAAGCCTAACTGGTTGCCCGCCTTCTTGTACGAGCATACTCTCGATGCACCTTGCAAGTTCCATAGCGGTGCGAAGCCGTCCAACCACACCACACGGAAGTGCCACTGGCTCACCAGGATCGCCAAGGGTGACGGACTCCAGCCCCCTCCGCCTGCTGGCCCGCCGCCTCCACCTCCTCAGCAGCCGACGGTTCGGCCAGTTGGCGCGATACAAGATGAGTACCCTGAGGAGCATGGAGCTTATGTCGTGTTCACCAGCGTGGCCGACGACAGGCGCAGCAGACAACAGCAGCAGCAAGAAGTAAATGCGGTAGCATCAGAGACCCCTGAATTCATGCATTGGTCCGAGAAGCCCATCAGCTGGAGCAGAGCCGACCACCCGGAAGTGATGCCTAACCCTGGCTCCTATGCTCTGGTGTTGGATGCCACCTTTGCCATGGAGAGGCGAGCCGCTCGCTTCTCCCGAGTTCTGATAGATGGCGGCAGCAGCATCAACATCCTGTACATAGATACCATGGAGAAGTTGGGAATCAAGCAGAGACATCTTCAGCCTAGCCGGACTGTTTTCCATGGCATCGTCCCAGGCCTTTCCTGCTCACCAATCGGCAAGACTCAAATAGATGTCCTCTTCGGGGACAAAAATCATTTCCGCCGAGAGCCAGTCTGGTTTGAGGTGGTGCACCTCGAGAGCCTGTATCATGCATTGCTTGGCCGACCTGCCCTGGCCAAGTTTATGGCGGTCCCCCACTATGCTTACCTGAAGATGAAGATGCCGAGCTCCAAGGGAATCCTGACCATAGCAGGGGACTACAAGAAGTCGTCCGCCTGCGCAGCAGAAAGCAGCCGGCTAGCCGAGTCCCTCATGATCGCTGCTGAGAAGCGGCTCCTTGACCGGGTTGTGGCAATGGCAGGCAAGCAGCCGGAAATTTCACCCAGCCCCAAGGAGTCGAAAGCTGAGGGCTCGTTCAAGCCAGCAAAGGAAACAAAGAAGATACTGGACCCGGAGCACCCGGAGAGGCACGCTGTCATAGGTGCGAACCTTGACAGCAAATAGGAAGGCGAGCTCGTCGATTTCCTTCGTGAGAATCAGGACATCTTTGCATGGTCTCCCAAGGACATGCCGGGTGTTCCGACGGAATTCGCCGAGCACAAGCTACATGTCCGGTCCGATGCCAAGCCAGTTAGGCAGCCCTTGCGCCACCTGTCGGAGGAGAAGAGAAGAGTTGTTGGAGAAGAAATATCCCGGCTTCTAGCCGCCGGCTTCATCATGGAAGTATTCTTTCCAGAGTGGTTAGCCAACCCGGTCCTGGTGCTGAAAAAGAACAAGCAGTGGCACATGTGTATTGATTATACCAGCCTCAGCAAAGCATGCCCCAAAGACCCATTTGCTTTGACAAGAATCGATCAAGTGATTGACTCCACAGCCGGATGCGAGTTGTTGAGATTTTTTGATGCGTACTCAGGATACCACCAGATCAAGCTGAACCCGGCCGACAGGCTGAAGACCGCCTTCATCACACCGTTCGGAGCCTTCTGCTATTTGACCATGACGTTCGGCTTGAGGAATGCCGGCGCCACGTTTCGGCGTTGCATGCAGAAGTGTTTCCTCAAGCAACTCGGCAGAAACGCCCACGTCTATGTGGACGATGTTGTGGTGAAGACAGAGAAGCGTGGAACGCTGCTAGAAGACCTCAAGGAGACCTTTGAGAACTTGCGCCGATTTCAGATGAAGCTCAACCCGGAGAAATGCGTCTTTGGACTGTCAGTCGGCCAGCTTCTTGGCTTTCTGGTCTCAGAGCGCGGCATAGAGTGCAACCCTGTGAAGATCAAGGCCATCGAGAGGACGGAAGTGCCCACCCGACTGCTGGACGTGCAAAAATTCACCGGTTGCTTGGCGTCCATCAGCCGTTTCATCAGTCGGCTGGGCGAGAAGGCTCTTCCCCTGTACCAGCTCATGAAGAAGACCACTTTTTTCGAGTGGAACGACAAGGCGGATGAAGCTTTTCTCCAGCTCAAGAAGATGTTGACCACTCCGCCTGTCTTGGCGGCTCCGACTCCTAAGGAGCCTATGCTCCTCTACATCGCCGCCACCAGTCGGGTGGTCAGCACGGTCGTAGTTGTGGAACGTAAAGAAGAAGGCAAAGCACTACCAGTCCAGAGACCGGTGTATTACCTGAGTGAAGTGTTGTCCGCCTCCAAGAAAAACTACCCCCACTACCAGAAGATGTGCTACGGCGTGCACTTTGCCGCCAAGAAACTGAACCCATATTTCCAAGAGCACCCAATCACTGTGGTCTGCACAGCTCCACTTGCCGAGATCATTGGAAGCTGAGATGCTTCGGGCCAAGTGGCCAAATGGGCCATAGATTTAGCCCCCTGCACCATCTACTACCAGCCTCGCACCGCCATCAAGTCACAAGCGCTGGCCGACTTCCTCGTCGACTAGGCCGAGACCCAGTACTTGCCGCCAGCGCCAGACTCCATCCATTGGCGGATGCACTTTGATGGTTCCAAGATGTGCACCGGTTTGGGAGCCGGCATCGTCCTCACCTCTCCCAAAGGCGACAAGCTCAGATATGTGCTACAAATCCACTTTGCCGCCTCCAATAACGTTGCCGAGTATGAAGCACTTATTCACGGGCTCCGGCTTGCCAAGGAACTCGGCATTCGCCAGATCCTATGCTACGGTGATTCCGACTTGGTGGTCCAGCAGTCGTTAGGCGACTCGGACGCTAAGGACGCAAACATGGCGAGCTACCGCTTCCTCGTGTAGCAACTTAGTGGATACTTTGAAGGATGCGAGTTCCTCCATGTGCCAAGAAATGACAATGAGCAAGCAGATGCCTTGGCACGAATCGGCTCCACCCGGCAAGCAATACCAGCCGGCGTCGCCCTGCAACGCCTCCTCAAGCCGTCTGTCAAGCCATCGCCAAGTCGGATTCCATCTTTGTGCCGGCTCCTCCTGAAGCAGTCGGATCCCAGCTGCCGGCACGGGGAATTCGGCAGGCGACCCGGGGACTCTAGCAGCCGCACCCGGCCCGGTGACTTCAGAACCCGGCCCGGGGACTGCAGCAGTCGGCCCAGGGACTTCATCGACTCAGCAGGCAGCCACAGACTCCAACCCACCGCCTCCCGGCCCAACCGCCCTCGTGCAAGTAGCAGTCCTAGTAGTCGAAGAAATTGCAGCACCTTCATGGGCTCAGCCCATCCTCAAATTCCTGGTGAACAAAGAACTGCCGACTGATGAGATCTCCGCCCGGCAAGTGCAACGCCGGGCAGCAGCATACACCATCGTCAATAGAGAACTTGTGAGGTGCAGTGTCACTGGTGTTTTCCAGTGCTGCGTAGAGCCGGAGCAAGGCCAAGCAATCCTCAAAGATATCCATCAAGGTGAGTGTGGTCACCACGCGGCTTCAAGAGCACTTGTGGCAAAGCTTTCCGCCATGGTTTTTTCTGGCCGACTGCTCTAGAAGACGCCAAAGATTTGGTCCAGAAATGCAAAGGGTGCCAGAAGTTCCGCTCGAAGCCACATTAGCCGGCTTCTGCACTCAAGACTATCCCCATTGCCTGGCCCTTTGCCGTCTGGGGCCTGGACATGGTGGGACCATTCAAGACAGCACGCGGCGGCATGGCTCATCTGCTCATCGTGGTGGACAAGTTCACCAGGTGGATAGAAGCAAAGCCAATCAAAAAATTGAATGGTCCGACTGCTGTGACTTTCATCTCCGACATCACCATCCGGTATGGCATACCACACAGCATCATCACCGAAGGCGCCTTGGCCCGTTTCTGCGCGACGCAGGGCATTCGACTGGACTTAGCGTACTTTGCCCATCCACAGTCAAACGGCCAGGTGGAGCGAGCAAACGGCCTCATTTTGTCCGGCACCAAGCCCCGACTGGTCGAGCCTCTGGAGCGTTCGGCCGGCTGCTGGCTCGATGAGCTGTCGGCCGCCCTCTGGAGTCTGCGCACAACTTCGAACAAGTCAACCGGTTTCACGCCTTTCTTCCTCGTCTACGGTGCTGAAGCCGTCATCCCGATGGATATAGAATTCGACTCCCCTCAAGTCACCATGTACACCGAAGAGGAGGCAAAAGAAGCACGAGAAGACGGCGTCGATCTGCTGGAAGAGGTCCGGCTGTTGGCACTCAGTCGGTCCACCATCTACCAGCAGAGCCTGCATCGATACTAAAACCGGAAGGTCAAGCCAAGATCCTTCCAAGAGGGAGACCTTGTGCTCCGGCTGATCCAGCGAACAGCCAGCCACCACAAGCTCTCGGCACCTTGGGAAGGCCCCTTCATCATCAGCAAGGTGTTGGGAAACGACTCCTACTACCTGATCGATGCTCAGAAGCCTCGAGCATGCAAAAGAGACGACTCCGGCAAGGAGACGAACGACCATGGAATGCAAACCTCCTTCGAAGGTTTTACAGTTGATGCAGTATGTACCACGCCAACTTTTATATTAAGTACGAAGACTCCGGGTCCCCCGAGAAGAGCTCGGGGACTGCCCTCTTTTATCTATATGATAAGTATTATGCCTATCAATGTGTTGTTTCGTTAGTCCGTCTGGCACCGGGTTCGACCAGTCGACCCGGGGACTCGCCGCCTTGTACTATGTAATGCTTCCTGCAACCGGACAAGTAATGTATTGGCACTTAAGCTTTCTCCCGCCAGAAGCCACAGCTCGCAGAGTGACTGTTCGGTCGGCAGGAGTTAAGGCAGAAAGGGTGTCTGCATGAAAAATGGCTAAGGATCCAAAGTATGCACATAGTCCAAGCCGGCTTCCCGCCTCGCCGACCGGCTGTTGAGCAGCCGGCCGGCCGGCTTCTACTTAACTTGCTAAAGAACTCTAAAACGGCTAAGTACTTGCCTCCCCGGAAGTGGCTAAGTCCTTGACCCAGCCACAGTCCGCAGAGCGGCTGTTCGGCTGGCAAGACGGCAACCAAGGGAAGGCGGCAAAGGAAAAAAGCCAAAGAGCAGAAAGCAAGGAAAGATAGAACTTTTAAAAATATTTACATAGCAAAAAGGCCCTTGGTCGACATTTAACAGAAGTTTGAAATACACCCCGCGGGTGGAATTGTGCAAAGTTAACAAGTTTTTTTTGACAGAAAGACTGTAAGGGAACCCCTTACAGTATAATTGGTGCAACAAACCCAAATTGCAAGTACCATGCCTTGAACCTGGGTGGGTGGGAAGGCATCAGCCCCTTCCCACCAATAGGCTATGCCTTAGTCTGCCAAAGTTAACAAGTTCGTCGAGACTGATAAGCAGGTAAAACAAAAGATAAACTGGCAGCCTAGGGAGCAGCAGACGGGTTCGGTGGAACGGAGAAGTCGGTGGCGCCGGTTGGTGGAGCGGCCGGCTGGTCAGTCTCCGCTTGGTCGCCTTCAGTAGCAGCCGGCTCGCTCGGGCGTGGCTCGTTGCTGGAGGCGCGGTCGAGCTGAGGTTGGCCGTCCGCTCCGACCTTTGGCGCCTCCTCTTCACCTTCCTCGTCCTCCTCGTCTTCTTCCTCGCCGCTGGAGTCGATCACCTCGGCCGAGTCCTCGCCGTCCTCTGGGTTCAGCCCAAAACATTCTGGTGGCGCCTCGGCGCCGTTCTCGGCCCGCTCCGGGATGAAGATGCTGGTGTTGGTGTACTCGGCGTTCTCGGCCCGCTCCGGGATGAAGATGCTGGTGTTGGTGTACTCGGCGATTGCCGCCGCCCGCTTGACAAGATCATCCTCCACAGCCACCAGCTCCTCCTGGGCCTCCTGTCGAAGCGTGGTCAGCTGGGCTAGATTTAGCCCAGGGTACCACGCCTTGACGAACTCCAAGGCCCGGCATGCTCCAGCCCGGGCCGAGGAGCCCTTCCAGGCCTCAAGACGGCCGGCCGCCACCTCCAGCCAGTCGGCAGTCCGACTAGGAGTGCGCGGTGCCGGCATGTATGGCCACAAGGTGGCGATCGCCTGGGCGCCGACACGCTGAAGACGGCGCAACATCCGATGAGCCAGCTGAAGACGGGCCTGGATGCTGAGAAGCTGCTCGCTGAGGGTTCGGGGGGCGTCAGCAGCAATCTCCGCACCTTCCACCCTCCGCCCTTTGCGATCGGCCTCGATGGCCCGATTGGCAGCAACGGAGTGACCGGGGAAGAAGTCTGCTCAAACATAAAGCCAAAAAGCCAAAGTTAGAAACAAGAAACCGGCCTGATCAGAAGACGGCGGCTCGAAGAAAGAGTAAAGAGGGAAGCTCACCGTCAACCATGTCTTCGATCTCGCTGAAGCCGGCAGTCAGCATTGCCTCCTTGTCAGTCCCGGCGGAGCGTTCGGTCTCGAACTTAGCAAGGAGACCGACCTCCTTGTCCTCCGCTTCCTTCTGGGTCTTCTTGAGAAGCTCCGCATGTTCCGCCAGTTGCATGACCAGCTGGTCACGCTCCTCGATCAGCTTGCTGTAGTCCGCCTCCTTGGCACGCAGCGCGGTGTTGGCTCCACCCAGCTGCTGCTGCAGGGCGGCGTTGGCCTCTGAAAGAGAGGGAAGAAAGAAAAAGGCGTCAGCAGCCAGCAGAGAAGAAGTACAGTCGCCGGGGAGATCTGGCCCGACTGCTCAGCAGTCGGCCCGAATCTCGTGGACTACAGCCTGCAGGTGCGCCAGCGCGCCCCCGCAGAGAAAGAAATAAAGACTTACTCTGGCTTTCCGACAAGTCAGCGGTCCGCTGAGTTAGCTCCTGGACTTTGGAGTTGAAGACGGTCGCGCGGAGGTCGTGATAATCCTGCAGCGAAGATATCAGATAATGTTAGTACTCGGAGCTTGCCAATTAAAGTTCAGAACCGCCTGCTCAGCAGCCGGCCCGAAACTCGGGGACTACACCGAGTGGGTGCGCTGGCGCGCCCCCACGGAGAAGCATAAAAATCAAATAAGCAAGAAGTATACCCGGACGGCAGCTCGCGACTCCAAGAACGCATTGTTGCAACACTTAAGAGCGTCGGCCTCGGCATGAACCTTGGCTTGAACACTTAAGAGTTGGGCCCGTCACCATCTCGTCTCCGGCCGATGGCACCGGCGAGTCAGCCGGCTGTTTGTCTCGCGCCTCCTCAGAAGGTGGTGGCGGGGGCACGATCACGTCCGGCACGTCACCACCGTCCCTCTCCATGGCCGGGTGCTCGTAGCCGGCTCCTCCAGTCGGCGCCACGAACTCTGGCGGTGGCAGCGCGGAGTTTAGAGGGACGACGAACAGCGCTGACTGACGGCGCGCGGCTTCTTCGGCCTGCCCCTTCACCGTGGCGGCTGCCTCGGCCTCAGCCAGCTCCTTCAGGGCGGCAGCCTCCGCCTTCTCTGCCTCTGCCTTCTCCAGGCGGGCGGCTTCCTGCTCCTCGCGCACCTCCCGCGCGTTTCGCTCCATCGCCTCCCGGGTGGTGGTGGAAGTCTCCACCAACCCAATGATGGAGGCGGCGGCCGACTTCTCGAGAGAGAGCGGAGCCCTAAATCAAGAAAATAAAGCAAAGGATGTTTAGAAAGAATCGACAAGAAAGAAGAGCCCAAGGGAAAGATGCCTACACCAACACCATGGGAGGCGCCTTCGGGAGCTTCTGAAACTTGGCCGCCTTCGCGGCGGCCTCCTTCCGCTGGTCACGGTGGTAGGATTCTTGGCCTTCTTCGGCGCGCTGCCGAACAAGATGGCGCCTTGCTTACGCTTGCGCGTGCCGCCTCGGGCAGTCGGCTCGACGGAGGGGCCCGCGTCCGCCCTGCCGGCACCTCGCACGGGGCGCGGCTCGTCTTCCTCCTCGTCGTCCTTGGGCCAAGTCTCAATGCCGCCTTCTTTGGAGCCGTCTGCTTCATAGACACCGCCTGTTGCGGTGTCCTCCAAGGCGGCCGCCCCCAAGTCGGGGTTGTCCACGTTGCTCACCGCCCGGTCCGGCGCATAGGGGCCACCCGGCTCCACGATGGCGGCCGTCGCGTCCGACAAGTAGATCTGTTTCAAATGGTGAGAGGCCGGTTGGTCAGGACCAAGATCAAGGCCAAGACAAGTATCAAAAAGAAAGGATTGAAAAACTTACCGCAGGCGGCGGGTCGGCGCGGGAATATGGTCGCTTGCCGAAGCTCCAAGACCCCTCCAGCTTGAGGCCGGAGATCTCGTTCACCAAATTGGCGACCTCGGCAGCCGGCATCTCTTTGGTGCTCAGCCGGCACGGGTCGCGATGCCCGCTCATTCGACTGATCAGGTGCGGCAGGCCTTGGAGCGGGAGAACCCGGCGTGCGACGAAAGCGACTAGCAAGTCCGACGCCTTGAGGCCTTCGGCGTCGGTCAGCTCCCGGAGTCGCTGGATGGCGGCAGCACCGTCTGGTGATACCGGCTTCGGCTTGTAGCCCCAGTTGGCCCGAGGCTCAGCCGGCAGGCCGGCTTCATAAGCTGGCAGGTTGATGAAGTCGACGGCTGGGATCACGTTCTCCACATAGAAGATTGCTACCACATCTTGACCGTTTGTGGCAGCTTGATGGTGGGGAAGGCGTTCGTCGGCGACAGTGCGTGATCGTAGGATTTTTTTTGAAATACTATGTTCCCCAACATAATATGCTACTTTATATTATTTTTGGGACTAACCTGTTAACCTAGAGCCCAGTGCCAGTTCCTTTTTTTTCCTTGTTTTAGAGTTTCGCAGAAAAGGAATACCAAACAGAGTCCAAACGGAATAAAACTTTCGCGATGATTTTTCTTGGACCAGAAGACATTAAGAGGACTTGGAGTGCAATTCAAAGAAGCCACGAGGCGGCCACAAGGACGGAGGGTGCGCCCAGGGGGGTAGGGGGCCCCCCACACTTGTGGGCCCCTCGTGACTCCACCGACCTAGTTTCTTCGCCTATATATTCTCATATATCCCAAAACCAAAAGAGAGAGCCACGAAAACACTTTCCACCGCCGCAACCTTCTGTACCCGTGAGATCCCGTCTAGGGGCCTTTTTTGGCGTCCTGCCGGAGGGGGGTTCGATCATGGAGGGCTTCTACATCAACACCATTGCCGTTCCGATGAAGCGTGAGTAGTTTACCACAGACCTACGGGTTCATAGCTAGTAGCTAGATGGCTTCTTCTCTCTCTTTGATTCTCAATACCATGTTCTCCTCGATGTTCTTGGACATCTATTCGATGTAATGCTTTTTTGCGGTGTGTTTGCCTAGATCTGATGAATTGTGGATTTATGATCAGCTTATCTATGAATATTATTTGAATCTTCTCCGAATTCTTATATGCATGATTTGATATCTTTGCAAGTCTCTTCAAACTATCGATTTGGTTTAGCCAACTAGATTGGTTTTTCTTGCAATGGGAGAAGTGCTTAGCTTTGGGTTCAATCTTGCGGTGTCCTTTCCCAGTGACAGTATGGGCAGCAAGGCACGCATTGTATTGTTGTCATCGAGGATAAAAAGATGGGGTTTTCATCATATTACTTGAGTTAATTCTTCTACATCATGTCATCTTGCTTAATGCGTTACTCTGTTCTTTATGAACTTAATATTCTAGATGCATATTGGATAGCGGTCAATGTGTGGAGTAATAGTAGTAGATGCAGAATCGTTTCGGTCTACTTGACACGGACATGATGCCTATATTCATGATCATTGCCTTAGATATTGTCATAACTTTGCGCTTTTCTATCAATTGCTCGACAGTAATTTGTTCACCCACCGCAATATGTTCTATCTTGAGAGAAGCCTCTAGTGAAACCTATGGCCTCCGGGTCTATTTTCCATCATATAAGTTTCCGATCTAAAATTTTAGTTTCCAATCTACTCTTTTTGCAATCTTTTACTTTCCGATCTATAAACCAAAAATACCAAAAATATTCACTTTACCGTTTATCTATATCTATTAGATCTCATTTTTGCAAGTAACTGTGAAGGGATTGACAACCCCTTTATCGCGTTGGGTGCAAGTTGTTTGATTGTTTGTGCAGGTATTCGGTGACCTGTGCGTTCTCTCCTACTGGATTGATACCTTGGTTCGCAAACTGAGGGAAATACTTACTCTACTTTGCAGCATCACCCTTTCCTCTTTAAGGGAAAACCAACGCAAGCTCAAGAAGTAGCATGTACATGAAATTTAAGACTTCCTAAATGAGCTAGCCACACAAGAGCATATGTGATGCACTTGTGGTCCGCCGAAGAGCTAGCCACATCGAGTGTTGTCACCACCATCAACGGCAGTACAGAGCATACTTGCAAGGACAAATTGATGTAGAATAGAAATGTGCTAGTCAATGAGCCTACTGCCCATGAAAATGGAAAATTTTATATTCATCTCTCATTTCATGGATTATGAGGGAGCACTAGGACAAATTCATTGACTAGATAGAGCCAAGATAATTATAGTACTCGATCATTCTGGGATATATTCTAGTAGCTAGATACACATATCGTAGTATCGAAACAACTACTACATATTTATGGTGACATAGAAGGGAGCAGATTGATGCCATATTCAAAATATGTGACCTAAAACCTATCTTTAGATGGATACCTGTTGTAATATGCAGATCGCTAAAAGCCCAATGATACTTATAATTTTTTATCAGGCTAGGAGATGTATAGTAGGTAGATAGACATATACTGGTATTGAAAGCTGCATATTTCTGGTGACATATCAGTTCCATACAACATTAGCTACATAAGTGCACAATTAAACAAATCTGTTTAGGTCACAATATCGTAAAAGTTTAAAGCTCACTTCTTGAAGGTATAATGTTCCAGGAATATTAGGGACCCTTGTAGGGAAACTCATCGAGTATAACAAGATCCAGTTTAGTAAATATGATAAACGATTACAGGCATAGAGTAGTTATCTTTACTAGGACAAGCCCAATCTTGACGCTCAAGAAATTATGCCAATTGTTTCAAATCACCTTAGAAGCTGCTTGGTACCTAAACATAAATAAATATCTCGTTAGTATCATAAAACTGTGTGAAAATGTTATACTACCTCTGTCCGGGTCTATAGGGCATGCGTGTAGATCTAGGTCGACTATTTAACTAGGCAAATATGTATTATATGTGGCCAAAAATATATGTTTTGAAACTACATCCGCGTACAAACTAGTGATATACTATTGATAACATATAACACATATTTAGTTAGTCAAATCGATGACCTAGAACTACACACGCCCCCTTTACACATGGATGGAGGCAGTACATGCTAAATCAGTAACCATGGTGAAGACTATCATGTCCATTCACACACCCTAGTCCAACCGGTTAAATATATTTTGATAATCCAAAATTATATACATTGCTGGGGGAAGAGTCCCTGCGCTGCCCAGTTCGGCACCCTCTTCACGCAACAAGTGAGATACCACTACGACACTTCTGCACCCAAGACGGCACATTCTGTACATCCCCTGTGGCAAAGGTGGGATCCCTTCACGACACAATTTGAAACTTCCCTTGTGGTGTATTGCCAAGAGTCTCTACCACGGTGGAGAAGAGGGATGGGAATAAATTCCTCCACGGAGCTGAGGCAATATTCAATTTGGATGCTCCACCTGAGGGGATATGGCTAGGATACCCTCCTGTAAATCTGCAAAAGGCAAGGGTGGAATTATAATGTCTTCATCCTCTCTCATCCACCATATAAATAGGAAAACCTGGCGATCACGATGGAGAGAGCTCCTTTTATGCAAACCTAATTATCATAGAAATAAAGAGCATTTGTTCCATCCCAGCGACACTAGTTGATCTCCAAATGCTCATTCTTGGAGCAACTAAATACACATAGGCGTGTTGCATTACAACTTCCCGTCCACTACCACGACAATCTTTATAGTCGAGCCACTGTCCCAAAAGTTTATTGTCCGGCCTCGTATCCGTTGACATACATTAAACATCAAAGCAAGGGAGTTCAAGCTCATTTTTTATGCCATAATATTTTTGTGTTGGAATCCTCTCTCTTTAAAAAAAAAACTCGATGGCTGAAAATTTGCCGCCTTATCCATTCTAATACTAAACTCGTAGAAACAAATGCCGGTCTGCCCTAAGTACATGTACCTTTTATAGGGTAGTAAATAATTGGTAGGAAAGATTTTGTGATCACGAAATGTGATTGCTAAGGGGCCAAGAAAGGAAATTCATTGCCAACAAACGCTTCACCTTCATAAACTGATGCGATTACTTTATTAGGATAATGAATGAAGTGCACTTATGGCGGGATCCTATGCAATAAAGCTAACCTATAACTCAACTTATTGAGAGGTACCCCTACTAAATTATCAAGTGATCCTACAACAAAATAAAAATGGTAACTTAATTAACTTATTTCAAGATAAGGTCGTTGGAAACATTCAGAAAACAAAAAAGGGTGCATATGATACAATCGGTCATCACCTCTTTATTGAACGGAAACTAGTCAGCACCGCCATCACTACTTTTCACCTAGAGCACTGATTTCTCCAGCTAAGTGAAATATAAGAAAAGCAAATTAAGGATGGAAACATATGGAATACAAGCAAGAAATACACACACAAAACTTATCCAAACATTTGTACAAATTCTTTGCAGATCATGTACTATTGCACAATATCACCAGCATATAAATGAAGAAAGATAGTGTAAAAATATAAGACAAACGAAGCTGATAGGTAACATTTGCTCATTAGGGTCTATACTATCTGAAATCTACAACAAATCTTGACATATAAGGGTCAAAGCTCCCACCTCCACTTTGTTTAATTAACATATGATTTAAGTCAATGAAGTTACCTAGCCATTACTAGCTCTGCCGATAAATCCTATCACAGACTGCATGCCAGTTCAACATCTCCCCTAAGATAACTAGTAACATCATTGAGCTCATCATAAGGAATAACACACTTGAGTTGCCTGCTTAGCTGATTGGATATTGTTGTTCTGTTGGTCCTGTTGTATATCTTCAAAAACTACTTTATCAGCTGCATGAATAAACATGAAAGATACAAGACCCAGCAAAATATTAGTAGATATACTTCACGAGGAATATATATACATGTTGTGATGCTGAAACATACATTTGAAGAAGTCGAACTGAACAAGTCAAATGTGGATACATGCATCATATACACTTGAATATACATATGTACTCTTGTATGTACGCATAAACCGAGGAGTTCCTACGGTGAAGGTTTATTCAAACCCTAACAATCAATTTCACCATATATGTAAGCTACATACTAAGCCTCGGCTTGATTGGATATTGTTGTTCTGTTGGTCCAGTTGGTTCTCGACCGGTCCAATCGCCACGGCGCTTTGCTGAAGTTAAGTTGCTTGTGTGTGTGTGTGTGTGTGGGGGGGGGGGGGGGGGGCACGCGCGTGCACGTTTTCTTCCATTTTTTGTTCACTTGCAATTTTGTTTTCCTTTTTAAACTTTTCTTTTTATTTCAAAAATTCTAAACATATATAATAATACACTTCACATAAAATTTTGAAAATGTTAATCTTGCATTCAAAAAATGTTTAACGTGTATATATAATTTTTTTATGCATATGAAAAATGTACAATGTGTAACAAAAAATTTAATAAAATCTTCATCGTGTGTATTAAAACTGTTAATCAGGCATACAAAAAGTATTTATACATTTATAAAAAATATTAAATTGAAAAAAGTGATTCCTTGCATTAAAAAATGTATATTACATTTAAACAAAGTTCACAAGTTTCAAAATTGTGTTCGGGACATTTAAAAAAAAGTTTGTATAATGTTCATCTTGAAAATTTTTAATCATGCATTTGAAAAATGCTAAACTTGTATAGAAATTATTAGGTGATAATAGGATGCCAGTATGCAAATGTTGCATCAAATTATCATATCCAAATTTGATTGTCTTCAATGATATACTCCATTGACATCTTTTTCAGAGAGTAGATATCGAGTTATCTATAATATAGATCACTGCAGCCAGCTTTGCACTCATATAATTTTTTATGGACCTATCGCCACTCACTGATTGTATCAGATTATCGTGAACACAGTTAGTCAAACTTGAAACAAAACATGCACTCCAGAATTCTAAGTATCCATTGGATGTTCACCTTTCTTGAGGATAAAAGTAAAAACTATCTTTATCTTTCTTTTTTTTTCTCCAATCATCAATTAACATATGAATAGAGATCAACTAGTGCATAGGAAAATGAAATATTTGCTCAATTAGGTGTACATCTGTACATAGGAATCTCCTTTGAACATAAACACACTTGATGTGTGACCTTCCATATAATAGTATTGTGCAGACATGTTCTAAGTTGCCAGATATAAGAAACTATGCATTGATACAGTAATCGATCAATATAGCCAGGTCCTTCTAAATAATCAAACAAATAAACCCAAAAAATTAAGTTTAATAATACAAATGAAAAACAGCACAATACCAAATAGACAAGCACTATGCTTAAATTTCCATTAGACATGTGTCATGTACGTGGAAGATACTACAAGCATAGCTAGTCACGGTGCGAAAGTCTAGCTAGCAACAAAAAGTAGGTCACTGATTAATATCAAAAGTTAATTAAGATGAGCAAAACTCCAATACATATGTTTCCATGCGTGTCATTGTTGCTTATTAGATATGCACTGGGAACAAAAGGATACCAGATTTCAAAAAAAAAAAATTACGCGCCTAAAATATGTAAGGTTTCCTGACCGGGGCGGGAAATACACTTTGGTTCCTGGTTGTATATACACCCTATATGAGATTTTTTTTAATAATTAAACAAAAAGTCAAAATAGTTAAGAACTATTTTTAGAATAAACTTGACTTACTTGTGCACTAGTATATAAATTTTCACAAAAAAAAGACCAATATTGACTTCAGAGCAAAAAATACTAAATTTATTTGCTATTATAGGTCCCTATTCGCACTATTTTGACCAAAAATTTGTCTTTTTTGAAAATAAGTCAAAGAGGAATTTTCTTTTTGTGGAACTTTTCTCACGAGTACAATGGAAGGTCAAGTTTATTTCAAAAATATTTTCAATTTTTTTGACTTTTTGTTGAAGTACTAAAAAAATCCATATAGGGTACATATGTACCCCATAGACCAACCGTCTGTGTGGGCCAAGAAGTATGGATTCTCTACATTGTGACGGATGAATAAAAAACTTTGTGGGTTTGCCTAAAAAAAAAACTTCTCTACATGTTTTTGCATACGTTACCGAATATAAATTACTCCCTAGCTAGCTCTAACTGTTGTAAAGTAACAGTACCTGCAGTATAAAAGGTTGAGTAGGGATAAACACAGGAGAAAGGCAGCTGGTCCGATTGAAGAACTCGCTGATGCTGCCCAGACTTTGAGTTGACCATGACAATACCCATCTCCGTCAGATCGAAATAGCATTTGACGGCCATGGTGGCTCCCGGACGGCCACCCCAGCTTCCTTTCTTTGAGCTGTACACGCAGGTGAAGGTGCTGATGAGAGCCGTGGGCGGGTGCCAGCCGCCGGGTGGAACATTTCAACATTCTCGCTTTTTGCAAAGACGACACGGAACAGCGATGAGTGGCAGTCTTTGCCTTTGGCGTGGTCCGCATCGCATACCAGCGCCGCGCTGGAGCTCTGCCCTGGGAGGAAGCCAGGCGCCGGCGGGATGGAGTGCTCCTCGCCGGTCAGAGGATCCCTGACAAGAAGGAGCTCGCGGTCGCCGTCTCTGCCGCCGAGGATCAGACGACCGTGCGTGCAGCCATAGCCACAGAACCCAGCGGGGGCGGGGGGGCACCGGCGGGGTAATAGGCGTGGTTGCGGTGAATTGGAGCACGCAGTTGAAGGGGTCGAAGTTAGAAGCCGATGAGTGGTGGGATGCCGTGGTGTGGCGCACGGAAGGAGCAGAGGAAGTTCTCCTCGTTGTGGACGATGCGCCGCCAGGCATTGTAGGCGGAGGAGACGACAGCGAGGGCGCTGGGATCTGACGGGAGGCGATGGAAGATATTTCGGAGCATGTCGTGGGGAAGCTGATGGGGTGGTGGTGGCGGCGGGTTAGGCTGGTCGCCGCCGAGGGGCCGGTCATTCTCCATGGCCGCTAGCTGTGTAGGTCGCTTCAGGCTAGCGAGAGGAGGGGAGGAAATGGAGCTCTTTCTTCAGGGTAGAAGAAACGGCCGAAACGCAGTCGAGTTTTGACTGAGTGGAGCGGCCGGGGAAGGTGGTCACGCAGCGCTCGCCAGGTTTGTTTGTATGCGGTGTGCTTGCTAAGCAATCTCTGTTGAAGATCCGTGCGAAGCATTTCGCCTTTTTTTTCTCCAGAACGACAAAACTTATAAACTTGAAACTTTACAGTTCAACGAAACAGAAAAAATACCATGTTTTACAGAAAATTCTAGTTTCTTGATACATGGTAAATATCTAAACTGCGATTCTTACAATCAAGCTCTACAATTTGAAGTTTATATATCATACAGAAAAATATAGGTTTTTTCAAAAACATTTTTCATCTGATCTGTTGTTTAACTGCATTCAAATGGACTAATAGTCGTGTACGTGCAATGCACGTTACTATTAGGCAATATATTAAAAGGCAATATATTAAAACATTAGTCGTGTACCTGCAATGCATGTTAATATTAGGCAATAGATTAATTATGTTTAACACTAATATTTCAAAAGATATGAATTACATGTTGAGATTAGGTAGGATATAATTAATTGGTTGGCGCTACCATGGGTATTGGATAGGCTATTAGTTAGGGGAGGACTATGTGAGGAAGGCCGTGACTACGTGATTGGGGTGGGACGTGCGTGGAATATGGCAGAACAACGAATATGATCCTTCGTATCGGATGGCAGACCATGAAAGCAATGCCAACTCCTAGATTTAATTAGATGGATTAGATCATAGAGTGTGGGTTGTTCTGGGTACACTAGTTTTGATGGCTTTAAAAGAACTGGAACTCACACTTTTATAAGTAAAAAGATACATGCCGTGATGAAAAAAACTTTCAATTATGAAACAGAGATCTTGATGCAACACTAGACAGGGTGGATAAAAGGTGTAGCTACCGTGGGTGGCAACCTCGTGCAGAGCAAATGCGTGGGTAAAAAAAATTGCCCAAGCTACAAAAATGTGTTCGAGACATTTTTCAAAAAAAGTGTTTGTGCAATGTTAATCCTGAAAAATGTTAATCTTGCATTTGAAAAAATGTTAAACATGTTTAGAAAAATGTATTTGTCACATAGGAAAAATGTATAAATGTGAATGTAAAAAGTAAAGACATGTTAACCATGTATACGGAAAATGTTAATCATATGTACGTAAAATGTCACACATATGTACAAAAAATGTTAATCATATGTACGAAAAATGTGACAAATATAAAATGTCACACATTTCAATGCAAATGTATGTGATATTTGAAAAAGGGTTATACAATCAAAAAATATATTCGTGTAATTCAATAAAATGTTTTATATATTCAAAAAATGTAATTCACATTTGTAAAAAACTTCTGAAGTTTCACAAATGTGTTCATGGCATTTTCATAAAAATGTTTATACAATGTAATAAAAAGTTGACATAGTGCAAAAAACTACTTTTATCATTCATTGAACATGTATTTGAAAAAAATATTGAAGTCGTATTTGAAAAAAATTAAAGCATGTTTCCGTAAAAAGAAGTTAAATATGTATTTGAAAAATGTTAAACAGGTACAAAAGAATTATTTGAAATATAGACGAACCTGTATGAAAAATGTATACATGTATTGAAAAAAATTCACAAACGAAAAATAAACAAAAGTAAAAGTGAAGAAACCAAAAAAGAAGAAAACTCATAAAGAAACAAAGAAAACCAAAGTATGAAGAAGAAGAAATAACAAACAAAAAACCATGAAAAAACAAAGAAAACCTAAGCCTAAAAGAAGAAGAAAAGGAAAAATAGGAAACCGGTGAAGAAACAAAAAAACAAAGAGAAAAAAAAAAGAAAAACGAAAAAAAGGAAAAAAAAATGGAGCAAGCGAACTCTACTGCGAGCACTACACGCAGAACTAAGCAAACTTACGCGCACAGCACCGCGCTGCAAAGTCGGACGGCCCGCTACTGTCGCCTGTCTTAGATTATTAGTATTACGAATCTATATGGGAGTTTCTCAAAAAAAAACCCGAATAGCATGGACTTGGATCATAGCATTAGCTGTCAAGTATGACATGGGTTGTGACTTAATTCTTTTTCAAGTATGACACGGTTTAGAATTGGAACAGTCAAGCGTTTTATTACTTTTTGCACATTGTAGTAGTATGGCACATCATAGGAAGAAAAAAATTCTAAAAAGAAAAGAAGAAACAGAATTACTATATCACATGATTTTTAACAAGACATCTAAGTTTGCCATCATTTAATTTAGTTTGTGAAATTTGTCCAACCGTTCGATCTCCCGCCTCGCTGGTCGTTGTTTGTTTGTCGCGCATCCTTTTGTTGACATATGTTTGGCTTTGCTTTTCTCGGCCCATTATCGTGCCGCGCCGGTAATCCATTTCACTATGTTGTTTCTAGGCCGTGGCGTAGACTGGAATGAGACAACGAAAGACAGCTCTATCGCGGCCGATGCCTTCCTAGTTCATTTCGACATTGTTCCCATTCCTTCTAAGCTTCATTAAGATGAGATTTAGCAATGTCTCATGTAAGTTGTTGTCCTTTGGATCTTGTTGTAATTTTCAAACGAACTCTTGATCTCGTGTCATCCGCCAATGTATTCGTGTGTCTCCTTGTTCAGTTTTATCCACATGTCAGTTGGTTCATGTTGCACGTGTGGTTTTTTATCAGGCCATTTTTTTCTTGCACTCTTGTGGGCCATTTCATATGCATGTGTCGTAGAAGTGGAAGATACATGCTATGTAGCTTGTCTTTGTCTATTTCTATTTTCTTTCAAGTTCGATGTCTAAGAGATAATGCTCTTCGGAAGAGATAGACTCTGGGTTGCGCTCGATACCCAACTAGGTCCAGCTAATTTATGTCCAGTTATAAGTTCATCCTCGACATGCACTTGGGCCCGTCCCTTTTTTGTCCTACTTTCAACTCCACCTCTAACATTCATTTTTTTGTCCTAGTTATAAGTCTACCTTCAATACTTAACTTGGCCTGGCCATTTTTCTCTCAATTGCAAGTCCATCCTCGACGCGGAACTTGGGGTAACCTTTTTTTTCTCAGTTACAGCTCCACCCCCGACAAGCACGTAGGTCGGTGCGCCTTTTCTGTCCTAGTTGAAAGTCACCCTCGATACACAACTGGGTCTCATACCCATTTTTGTCCTCGTTTCAAGTCCACCCTTGATAGGCAATGGGGGAGGGGACCCTTTTTGTCCTAGTTGCAACCCCACCCGACCGCAAGTCCACCCTCGACAGGAAAATAGGGGGAGGGGGCACCCATTTTTGTTCCCAGATACAACTACAACTCCAACATGCAATTGGCAACCTACCTTTTTTTGTCACAAATTCAAGTCCATCCTCGATACGCAACTGGGTTCGATCCATTTTTGTCCTATTTGCAAGTCCACCCTCGACACACAACTGGGGACTCAACCAGATTTGTCTCAATTGCAACTCCATCCCCGACGTGTAGTTGGGGGACCTGCCTTTTTCTTGTCATGGTAGCAAGTCTTACGAGGAAGATTGAACGAAGAGCTTGCAAGAAAGTAAAGGGAGCTCCTCCCCAAGGTTGTGATGTTCACATCCACCAACTTGTCTCCTTCAACCTATGACTCCACCATCTTTGGTGAGATTGTTTCAATCCATAGCTCTTTAGCCCCAAATCTTGTTGTTGCCACCTTAGATTGTTAGATCACTAATGCAGGAATCCCTAGCAGTGGCGGGTAAGCCTCCTAGGGCCGCCCACCACTGCTAAAGTGGCATCAGTGGCGAGCGCATGCCCACCAGTGGTAGCTTCCAAACAGTGGTGGGCGGTGTAAATTGCCCGACAATGTAATCAATCACGTAGCAGTGGCCGACAATCTTATCAATGGCGGTCCAGTTGCAACGCTCGCCACTGCTGTGTAAATTATGTGCGGTGGGCGCTTATTAGTGCCCGCCACTGATTGTTGCACCAGGCTAGACTAAAAAACGTTGTCATGGCAGCATCAGCGTTAGCTGATGGAAATAGAGAACAGTTCTCAATAAATGGGAGCAAATCAGGAATAAAAGTAATGGTAAAACTTCAGAATAAAGAACGAGAAGTACATTCAGAATAAATGAGTAACGCAAAATACATCATCACCAAATATGGTCTGCCGATAAAGTTAAACAACATAGTTAATAGGCCAAATATGTTTAGTCACGGCTGCAGTTGTGCCCGCTTCAATAAGCTAGGTTAGGCCTTTTTGTTGGTTGGACTCATCTTCTTCTGTGTTATTATAGAATATATCGGACGACGAGCGGACCTCCTTCTTTATGATAGTCGTGAACTTGAGTTGTAGTTCTTCGAGCACTACGCCAACTTCGGCCGAATTGTTTTGTACTTCTTGACCCCATTTGAGGATTTCATCAAGGCGCTCTAATGTTTTCGCGGACCGTATGAGTTCTTTCATGTGAATGTAGACGTAGAAGCCACAAGTAAGACTAGTCGTCCATTGTTGCGTACAAGATAGATTGTTCCATCTGAAGGCAATCATTTTCTTGCCACTTGCTTTGTAGGGTTTTTTCAACCGTGAGGCCTCCTGTATTATTCCAATCAAAAAGAGAATCATCGAGAAGGTCCTTGAGGAGCGACCAGTCATTCCCAGGGATCTTCATGGAATCCACCAAGTAACAATTGCACCTTTGCGGTCTTAGCGTTAGGAGAATCCAATGGTTGCTGCGCAAAACAGAATAAATGTACCGCGAACATGAGAAAGTTACCAATTTTGAGACGTGAAAATATATATATGAAGGAAAAAAGTACAAAAGCAAAAGCGTAAAGCCAGAGAAGGACGTACATGGGTTGCTATGGCACGAGGAGGAAGTTTTTAAGCTTGTTCGGTTGCATGAAATCCAGAAGGTAATTCTTCACGCACCGCCTCCCTTACTCATTTTGTAGGTTTTCCTCGTTCATGAGATAAGGGTCGGCTATGGCGACATCGGAAATATTCTTGATTCTTACCTTAGTGGGTTGAGAAAGTACCCATAGCCTCATGAGGCAAGTTTCAAGACAATAGAATCTGAACATACTCTTTGAAATCTACATATATTTTGTCCCAGCTAATTTCTCAAAGAAAGTATATACCTTTAGCACGTTCGCAATGTAATGTGTTGGGTTAACGATGGATCCTTGCTTCTTATTGGCTAGCTCGAAATACAGAAGTTTGTCATGTAGGATCTTCATCTCAAGCCTAAGGTGCTCGTGCACGTAGTCTGGTAGCATTCTCCTGCCCGGGATATGGACAGGTGCTTTTGGGTTGTCAGCACATTGTTCATATGCCAAGGACTTGTTTGGTGCCTTCTTCTTTACCGGTGGTCTACCATTTCCATGTGTGGTGGCAGAAGTGTTTGCCTTAGTATTCATTTTCGCACCCTTTAGATGTGTGTTTCTTTTTCTCACTGGTTGGACGAAAACGGGTGGACGGGACATCGCTTCTTGGGCCACCACATTCTTTAGTGTTGTTAGAGTAATCTTTGCTTTTTTGCAAGGTTGTGTCTCGGGATGGGCTGGCGGTGTCTCCTCATCTGGAGCATAATTAGGATTCTGTTATTCTTCAAGCATGTGCTTTTCCTGCACATCCGTAGCCGATACGGGATTGCAAAGACCTAGAGGAGATCTTATAGCTGGCGATCCTACGCCATGGATGTTCGGATATGGTGATGGCGCTGCAATTCCGGAATGAACGGAGACGGTGTTCTGTTTGGGGATGGCTTGTCCATTATGATATGCATTGCAGGCCACTTGAGGTAACCAGCAAAGCATTCCGAAAGGGTTTGCAACTCATCGCCCTCTTCCATAATGTTTTTGGTAGAATCAAAATGGCGCATTGTGGGAACCTAAGAAAACAAACCTTCTGCATGTTCTCATCTAATTTGTTTTTGTGCGTGACATTTCCTGTAAAGACTCTAACTTTTGGAACCTCCAACAAGTCGCCACTCTCTTTAGCGAGGAGAGTGCAAGGAATTTGTTCCCCCAATTGTTGAGTATCGTGATTATTAGGAAAGCTAAGATAGCGTAGCATATTTTACTACCTTGCCTTACATTCTAAAATGATCATGTACTCTTATATATATGCCTACGAGGCTCAAGCAATACAACGAATAACTATTCCACCAAACCCTCTCTCTCCCTTCTAACATGGTATCAGTTTCCGGGTTCTAAACCCTAGCCACCGCCGCTTCCACACCCGCGCGCCGCCCCCGGGGCGGCCGGCCTCCTTGACCGCTGCCGGGGGCCGCGCCGCCCGTACCTAGGGTTCGTCCGACGGTCATGTTGACCGGCTGCCCTAAAGAGTCTTTTTCCCGAGCCCTTGCTACAGGTTTTTTGCTCTCTCGCCGGTCGTTTTGATCGGCGTTTTTCTTTTGGGTTTTCCGAGCTATGCTTGATCGGTTTGCATCACCCGTCGCCGCCGATGACCACCGTGCGCCTCTACTCCGACACCGACACGACCGGCCGGCCTCTACACCGCCCTGACGGCCCCTAACGGCCGTCGTCCGTGCGTTTGCCCGCCCGTCGCCCCGACCTGGCGGCCTCGCGCGACAGGCGGCCCCTCACGTTCGTCGTCCACGCGTCGGCCCGCTCGTCGACCTATGTCGGCCGTCACCACCCTGTCCCCGAGTTCAGCGCGCCCCTCCACCGATCGAGCAACGGGCTGCCCCTGCGTCGCCCCATCAGGCCGCAGCGCCGCCGCCTCGTGGTTCTCCATGTGGCTGCACCGATCCGCGTCGCCGCTGCGTTGCCCATTCGGGCCGTAGCGTCGCGTCGCGACACGTGGTCCCCGCCGCCACCCTGAGGCTATTCCCGTGGTTGCACCACATCGCGCGCTGCCGCTGCGTCGCCCCATCAGGCCATAGTGCCGCGGCCCGCGGTCAACCGCCGCACCGAGGCCGTCTGCTCCAGGCCGTCCACGAGGTTGCACCGACCCTCGCGCTGCCGCTGCGTCGCCCCGTCGGGGCGTAGCGAGTGTGGCACGCGATCCCTGCAACCGCCCTAAGGTCTTCCCCGCTGTTGCCCCGACCAGCCCGCCGCCGTTGCGTCGCCCCTTTGGGCCGTAATTCTGCGGCCCGCGGTCCACCGCCGTCCACACGCATTGACTTCCACGTGATATGCGCCGCGCCACTTCCCTTGGCATGGGAACATCACCGTCCGCGCCGGTCTTCGTCACGCTGTCGGGTTCATTATTGCCTACTTCGAGCACCGCCGCCGCACTTCTCTAGCCGCCGCCGCCTCCTTAGGCCGCCGCCGCCGCTGCTCTTCTTTCGCGGCTCCACGGCGACTACCTCGACACCGGCGACCCCTGACTCGACCCCGACCACGGCGTTCTTCGCACGACTACCTCGACTACGGCTACACCACCTACGCTCTTGACTACCTTGACAAACGGCACAAAGGGTTACCGCCTTGCTTGAGCAACCTCGTTGGTTTCCACTCCAGCCACGACTTCGCGATGCATCGACCGTTACGACTGTGGGGGGGTGTCCGTCGGCTTCCCTTCGGATTCTTCTCCAGTCTCAGCGTCTGCGTCGCTACCGTTGTGACTGCGGGGGGATGTTGACTACCGTGGTTATTAGGAAAGCTAGGATAGCGTAGGATATTATTCTACCTTCCCTTGTACTCCAACATGATCATGTACTCCTATATATATGCCTACGAGGCTCAAGCAATACAACGAACAACTATTCCACCAAATTCTCTCTCTCCCTTCTAACACCAATGAGTGTGGTGACCCACCATGACCATCCATGACATTAATGACCAAGGAGCTTCTGATCTGTGTCGGAACTAGGGCGACGGCGTATGGTATCCACCGTTTGTGGCATATTTGTCGACCCTTTGGACTGAATATGATTTTGAACCTTTGCCAGAAAATCAGGTAAGACTTCCTTTAACCTTTCGTCGACTAACAGATCTATTTTGTCTTTGTCGCTTCTTTTTTTTCTTACGTAGTCATCCTTTTATTGGAGGATAGTAGGCATCCCAGAAAGTACTACCTGCGTCGAGCTTACGACCAATTCTGGGCTCTCTCTCTCTCTCTCTCTCTCTCTTTGGAGGGCGTACAGAATTGGGTCGGGTGACCACCTTGGGGCATCCGACGAATCTTCAGAGCTTGGTGTGTTTTGGGTAAAATTTGCTTGCATGAACAAACTAATATCATTTAGAAATTGATCCTAAGCATATATGATGGTAGGTAGTTGTATAGGCTAATTATGTACCGCTCTTTCGACCGCCTTCGCTACCTCAGAGTCCTCGAAGTAGTAGAGTCCAGTTTCTTTAATAAGCACCGCTAGGGATCGACAATATTTCTTGGCACGCGGGTCCAGGATATTAGTAAAGGGCGCCAGTTGACCTTGTGAAGAAAACATAGCATCATGCTTATCCTAGATGGGCTGCTTTCCTTCATAACGATGGGTTCCTAGATTGTGGCTCCCTACCATTTGGCTTCCGAGCTTCGCAAACTTCTCTTTGTCCTGTCTGTATATATCTGAGTCACGGTAATCAAGGAACTCCTTCCATTCCTCATCGGTAGTACTAGGATATAATTTTTTATATCCTCTAAATCATTCCCATCGTCTAGTAGCTTGTTTGCATGGTATCTATTAGTACGCAAGGCCTTAGTGAACAAGCACATGGCATCGATTTGTGCAAGTGCATTGTCTCGGTCGTTGAACTTTAAAATATCTCTCATCTTTCCTAACAGGAGGTTGGACCATTGTTTGTTTCTAGGGCCCTTAAGGATCTAAGTTTGATGCCACAGCTTTCACGGGCGATGGTACCTAGGACGTTACCCCATTCCATTGCGTTTTTTATCCTACTAACAGGTCTCCCTTCTTTGTTAATCCATTTTATTACGTAAGTAGTTGTAGGCACCTTATTCTGTGACCTACGCTTCCACGGCTGAATTCAAATCAGCTTCTGCACCATTCAGGTCTCCTTCCACTTCAGCACGTACCATCCAACTCATCTTCCAAATGTTGGCCTTCGACTTGAAGACCATCATTGGAATACTCTTCCCCATCTTGCACTTCCGCTTTAGCACCATTTGAATCTTCTTCCCCATCTAGCCTCCATCTGCAGCACGGTCCGTCTCCTCGTGCAACTCATAGGCATAATCAGTATGAGAGGTGTGCTCATTGCATGCCCGATTTGGCTCAACCTATTGGGAAGTCAAAGCCTCACTCTGAGACCATGTATGCCTCGCCATTTTTATCTGCAAAATGAAGATTGCATCGATAGTGAGTAAAAAATATAGAAAATATTTTTTTAAGATGAGTGCTAAAAAAGACACATATGAAGTGCCATAAATTCGACAAAATGGAAGTCAAATAAACATTTCAAACCGCGAGCATGAACATTGCACAAGCAATGAATTGAAATCATTTCAAATCTATGAACATATATAGCATAGGTAATGAATTAAAGCAACCAAATCTTCTCAATTTCTCCATTCATCATTTTTATTTAGCCATCTTCTATACCCCATGTAAACTGTTATGAGAGGCCTTCAAATATAGAGAATCGGTAAGAAGGGGTTTCGTTCTAGTGCCCGGAAATAATATTCCTGAGTTTCATTCATACACCTAAAACATGCATAGTTCCCGTGGCAAACCTGACCCGAATTATAATCGTATGTCAGATAGTCTTGCACTGTTGTGAGCAACACAATTTTCATAGGGAAATATGTATCTGTTTTAGATTCATATGTCTGCACCCCTTTATCTGACCATAAAATTTCTAGCTCCTCCTTGAATAGCCGCAGATACAAGTTCATATCACTACCCAGTTGTCTTGGCCCTTGAATTAGCATGACCATGTGTAGATCCTGGCATTCCTATCATCTCCACTGAAATGAGGGAACTCATCATTGATTCCTTTCCACTACCAACCATCCACAACGTGTCTAATCACTTCGTCATCCTTCTTCCTCTTAGAATGGCAAAGCATAAGCTTTGCCAGCTTCTTGTTTGCATACAAACGCTTCAGACGTGGAATGATTGGAAAGTACCATACAACCTTATAAGGAGTACCACTACCAGGTGCTCTATCATCATCATTGTCTTCGCGACTATTATTTCCCCACTTGAATGGGGGAAAATTGCATGTTGGACACCTTGTTAAGTTGGAGTGCTCGTTCCAGTAAATGATGCAGTCTTTTTTGCATGTGTGGTATTTTATTGGCTTCATATAGAGGACACAATACCTTCCTTGCCTCATCGATATTTGTTCGCAACATGTTGCCTTCAATAAGAATGTCATGCAAATACTTCAAGTTCACATCGACGGGAGTGTATGTGCTATTTGTTTTTGCCTTAATGTCCATAACATTCATCGTGACACTTAGTCGGGTGTGTTTTGCCTTGCAACCAGTGTACAAAGGAGTTGTTTATTACTTCACGAGAGTCGCCAGTTTAGTAGCCTCTCTACGAGAAGTTGTCTCGATGGTAGTCTCTTTCACGGTCAACTCTTGCATCTATGCGTCATGCACCATTCCGGCCAATTTGCCCCTGGTGATTGCCTCGTCTGCTTTGGCCTCCTCAGTTTTGTGGACTCTTCACCCGACTTTTCATCTTCATCACCGTCGGACTGTTCAGCATGTCCATCCATCATCCATTTTTGTTCCTCGTCATTTTCCGCTCCTTCACATGACATCCCATCCTCACCATGACTTGTCCATGTTGTATAACCGGGCAGGAAACCACTAGCTAATAAGTGCTTATGCAACTCTCCCAATTCAATTGTATACATAACATCATTCTCGCAAATAATATATGGATCAAATATTTTCTTCCAACCCCTTTTCCTAACATATTCCTCTGTAAACTGTAAAAACTCCATCAAATCATATAAAAAATCATTCGACACTCGTGGTATGGAGTACATCCAACTATGATCCATCATTCGACACTAAAACCTGCAACATAGATACATAACGTAATCAATTACTATTCGATCTAAGAATATGAAAAATTCAAAAAGTCAGCATGACCTTTGCTAAGAATGAGACATATTGAGTGACACCAACTCAACGAAACAAAAATTAATCAACATTTCGATGACAATTGGCACTCATTTCTATTCCCTGAAAAAATGCAAAAAAGCATGCAATCAACCGAATGTTGAATCACCCACCACGTCCACTGCGCCACACCAACAATCAACTATGCATGCATTGTCATACAATGATACAAACTACGTACTCAAATTTAAGCATATAGAAATACAATTTAGAAAAGAATTCTCACCTAAAACGTGTCTCGCTCGTCTCTCTCCAATGTCGTGTCTAATTGATCAGATGAAATCAAGAAGAGAGAGATGGGGTGGTTTGAGGGTTAGAGAAGGTGGTGGGGTCGACAAATGCTAATTAATTATGGTGGAGGTGGGCCCGCGGAGTAACTATGCCATGGAAAAGTGGGTCCCATAAGGCTAAAGAGGAGAGAGAGAGCGGCTAGGATGACCAATGGTGAGAGGAGTAAGAGGAAGAAGAAGAGGGCCTTGTTGGAGAGGAAGAAGAAATTGGGGAGGGGAAGCTACTATACTAGGCCGCAAACATTATACACGATTTCACCAGTGGCGGGCACTAACAAGGGCCCACCACTACAAAGTGTCATGGACAGCACCCCGCACGGGAAAATGTTTTGTGGCGGGTATAAATTAATGCCCGCCACTCCTGTTTAACCTACCACTAGCAGGCGGTAAGTAGTACCCGCCACAACTGTGTTCTCCCAAAAACTAGACATCTGACAAGGATAACTAGTGGTGGTTGCTAGGGTGCTTTTGGGTTGTCAGCACATTGTTCATATGCCAAGGACTTGTTTGGTGCCTTCTTCTTTACCGGTGGTCTACCATTTCCATGTGTGGTGGCAGAAGTGTTTGCCTTAGTATTCATTTTCGCACCCTTTAGATGCGTGCTCCTTTTTTTCACTGGTTGGACGAAAAAGGGCGGACAGGACATCGCTTCTTGGGCCACCACATTCTTTAGTGTTGTTAGAGTAAACTTCGGTTTTTTGCAAGGTTGCGTCTCGGGATGGGCTGGCGGTGTCTCCTCATCTGGAGCATAATTAGGATTTTGTTATTCTTCAAGCATGTGCTCTTCCTGCACATCCATAGCCGATATGGGATTGCAAAGACCTAGAGGAGATATTCTAGGTGGCGATCCTACGCAATGGATGTTCGGATATGGTGATGGCACTACAATTCCGGGAATGATCGGAGGTGATGTGCTGTTTGGGGATGGCTTGTCCATTATGATATGCATTGTAGGCCACTTGAGGTAACCAGCAAAGCATTCTAAAAGGGTTTGCAACTCATCGCCCTCTTCCATAATGTTTTTGGTAGAATCAAAATGTCATATTGTGGGAACACCCTAAGAAAACAAACCTTCTCCACATTCTCATCTAATTTGTTTTTGTGCGTGACATTTCCTGTAAAGACTCTATCTTTTGCAACCTCCAACAAGTCGCCACTCTCTTTAGCAAGGAGAGGGCAAGGAATGTGTTCCCCCAATGAGTGTGGTGACCCACCATGACCATCCATGACATTAATGACTGAGGAGCTTCTGATCTTTGTCGGAACAAGGGGCGACGGCGTATGGTATCCACCATTTGTGGCATATTTGTTGAACCCTTTGGACTGAATATGATTTTGAGCCTTTGCCCGAAATTCAGGTAAGACTTCCTTTAACCTTTCGTTGACTAACTGATCCATTTTGTCTTTGTCCCTTCTTTCTTTTTCTTACTTAGTCATCCTTTTGTTGGAGGATAGTAGGCATCCTAGAAAGCACTGCCTGCGCCGAGCTTACGAGCTCTTGTGGGCTCTCTCTATCTCTCTCTCTCTCTCTCTCTCTCTCTCTCTCTTTGGAGGGCCTATAGAATTGGGTCGGATGACCACCTTGGGGCATCCGACGACTCTTCAGAGCTTGGTGTGTTTTGGGTAAAATTTGCTTGCATGAACAAACTAATATCATTTAGAAATTGGTCCTAAGCATATATGATGGTAGGTAGTTGTATAGGTTAATTATGTACCGCTCTTTCGACCGCCTTCGCGACCTTAGAGTCCTCGAAGTAGTAGAGTCTGGTTTCTTTAATAAGCACCGCTAGGGATCGACAATATTTGTTGGCACACGGGTCCAGGATATTACTAAAGGGCGACAGTTGACCTTGTGAAGAAAACATAGCATCATGCTTATCCCAGATGGGCTGCTTCCTTTCATAACCATGGGTTCCTAGATTGTGGCTCCCTACCATTTGGCTTCGGAGCTTCACAAACTTCTCTTTGTCATGTCTGTATACATCTGAGTCTCGGTAATCAACGAACTCCTCCCATTCCTCATCAGTAGTACTTGGATATAGATTTTTTATATCCTCTAAATCATTCCCATCGTCCAGTAGCCTTTTTGCACGGTATCTATTAGTACGCAAGGCCTTAGTGAACACGCGCATGGCATGGATTTGTTAAAGTGCATTGTCTCAATCGTTGAACTTGAAAATATCTCTCATCTTTACTAACAGGAGGTTGGACCATTGTTTGTTTCTAGGGCCCTTAAGGATCTAAGTTTGATGCCACAGTTTTCACGGGCGATGGCACCTAGGACGTTACCCCATTCCTTGCGTTCTTGATCGGACTAACAGGTCTCCCTTCTTTGTTAATCCATTTTATTATGTAAGTAGATGTAGGCACCTTATTCTGTGACCTACGCTTCCACGGCTGAATTTCAAATTAGCTTTTGAACCATTCAAGTCTCCTTCCTCTTCAGCACGTACCATCCAACTCCTCTTCCAAATGTTGGCCTTCGACTTGAAGACCATCGTCGGAATACTCTTCCCCATCTTGCACTTCTTATTTAGCACCATTTGAATCTTCTTCCCCATCTAGCCTCCATCTGCAGCACGGTCGGTCTCATCATGCAACTTGTAGGCATAATCAGTATGAGAGGTGTGCTCATTGCATGCCCGATTTGGCTCATCCTATTGGGAACTCAAAGCCTCACTCCGAGACCGTGTATGTCTCGCCATCTTTTATCTGCAAAAGGAAGATTGCATCGATAATGAGTAAAAAATATAGAAAATAAATTTTTTTGGCAAGATGAGTGCTAGAAATACACATATGAAGTGCCATAAATTTGACAAAATGGAAGTCAAATAAACATTTCAACCCGCGAGCATGAACATAGCACAAGCAATGAATTGAAATCATTTCAAATCTATGAACATATATAGCATAGGTAATGAACTAAAGCAACCAAGACAGCGGTTTGTAGATGGCCGAGGAGTCGTTGGTGCTCGCGGAGTCGCGCCGGTGGATGGGTATACGTGGAGATGGCCGAGGGTCCATTGGTGGGGCGCAGGGGTCGGTGGAGAGGGCCGTGAAGCAAGGGTGGCCGAGGGCGCGAGGGCCCACATTGGGTGGAGGGGGGGGGGATGGGGGGAGTGCCAGAGCAAGCGGCGGCGCGCGGTGCCGGACAATGCAGGGGGCGGCGACTGCGGCATGCGGTGCTGGCACTTGAGGGGATCGGCGGTGCGCGATGGCGTTCAGGGGGGATTGGATGGGGGAGCTCAGTGGCGTGAATTGGGCGGGCGAGGGAATAGCTTTCACGGCTGACCGCGCGGACATAATTTTCATCCAGTCCCGCACCAGAAATTTGAAAAAAATAAGTTACAGTGATGGGTGCGGCTGGTCGCCCACCACATGTAGTAGACTTACCAGTGGCGAGCCTTTCCGGCCGCCCGCCACATATAATAGGTCTGACATCAGAAATTTAGTTTATCCAATCCACATGTTAAAGAATAAGCTTCATGAATACATTACACCACACGGTTATTATCGATTGGTCGATCCGATCCACATGTCTTAATATTACAAAAATAAGCTTCATGAATACATCACACCACACTGCGATTATCGATCCTATCCAAATGTCTTAATATTACAAAATAACCTTCATATAACATTACAAAATAAGCTGTTAATGTATTCTACTGACGGTCTTCACGTGAATTTTCATGATCTTCTTCCTGGTATGAACTATTGTCTTGTTGTGATTCCGTCTTAACCATGGTGCAATGTTGTCATTGGGCAATGCTGATCTTCTTCTTCTTGGTACATGTTTTACGCCTCGTTCTTCTTCCGCTCGGTAGTCGTCGAATTGGTCATAGTCCTCCTCATCATTGACTTCGTTCACTCCAACGATACTCCTCTTTCCTCTCCAGTAGACCACACGGCTAGGCTTAATTGGGTCTTTTATGTAGAAGCATTGGGGCACAGTCTTGGCCAATACCGATGGCTCATTTAAGGCACTTATTGCAAGCACGTTCATGGACTCATGTCGTGGTGGTATAACCATATGGTAATGAAATAATCATCTTCTTGAAGTACTTGTTTCGCCCATCTAACACGAAACATGGGTGTCAGTGTCAAAACCGGCGGATCTCAGGTAGGGGGTCCCGAACGGTGCGTCTAAGGTCGATAGTAACAGGAGACAGGGGACACAATGTTTACCCAGGTTCGGGGCCTCTCTATGGAGGTAGCACCCTACTTCCTGCTTGATTGATCTTGATGAATATGAGTATTACAAGAGTTGATCTACCACGAGATCGTAATGGCTAAAACCCTAGAAGTCTAGCATGTGTGACTATATCTTGTCCTTCGGACTAAGCCCTCCGGTTTATATAGACACCTGAGGGGACTAGGGTTGTACAAAGTCGGTTACAGAGAAAGGAATCTTCATATTTGGACGCCAAGCTTTCCTTCCACGCCAAGGAGAGTCCTATCCGGACACGGGAGAGAGTCTTTGGTCTAATATCTTCACAACCCATTAGTCCGGCCCATGTCCAACAGGCCGGACGCCCGAGGACCCCTTAGTCCAGGACTCCCTCAGTAGCCCCTGAACCAGGCTTCAATGACGAGGTGTCTGGCGCGCAGATTGTCTTCGTCATTGCAAGGCGGGTTCCCCTTTCCGAATACTCCAAGATAGTCTTCGTACGCAACGAACGTGTCCGGATCTGCAACACAAATACCAGACACACAACCTCAGAGAGTATAATATTTCACGAGTCCAATCCGCTGACAACTTTTTGCAATGTGACATCATGTCTGCCCTGGTCATTATTTCGAACCGTTTTCGTCTGCCGTCCCACTTCGAGACGCGGTTTTTATTGGCACGTGTTGTCGAAGTAGAGATCGTGTCCCCTTATTGCGGTATTCTCATCAATACGGGCGTGGGTAATCCAACCGTGTCGTTTGCACAGCGCTTGGGAACATGCGAGTTTTAAGGCGAGTGGGGAGGCGCTTGATACCTCTCAGGATCTCTTGATTGGCTCTCTCAGCTTGACAATTAGATTGGGGGTGAGCTACTGACGACACATCAAGCCGGATATGCTCACATTGACAAAATTCTTTCACATCACCTTTGGAGAGATTAGTGCCATTGTCTGTTATAATGCTGTGTGGAAAGCCAAAACGGAAGATCACCTTCTTCATGAATTGAACCGCCGTTGCTGCATCACACTTACTGACCGGCTCTGCCTCCACCCACTTAGTGAACTTATCAACCGCCACCAAAAGGTGGGTCTTCTTATCCTTGGACCTCTTAAAAGGCCCAACCATATCAAGCCCCCAAGTTGCAAACGGCTAAGTGATTGGGATCATCCTCAGCTCCTGAGCCGGAACATGAGCTCTACGTGAAAACTTCTGACAACCGTCACATTTTCTGACCAAGTCTTCAGCATCAGCATGAGCCGTCAGCCAATAGAAACCGTGACGAAAAGCCTTGGCTACTAGAGATTTTGAACCGGCATGATGACCACAATCTCACTACTAGGAAAAGGGCTATAGATGGAATGGCCACTAATGGCGCACCAGACATGTGGTGCGCCATTTCTATATAGCAGTGGCGCACCATGTGCTGGTGCGCCATTAGTGTGAAAGACACTAATGGCGCACCAGCCATAGGGTGCGCCATTAGTAACAATTTTTTTTAATTATTCCAAACATACTAATGGCGCACTAGGGCACAGTGCGCCATTACTAGTTCTAACTAGTAATGGCGCACCAGCCACATAGTGCGCCACTACTATATTTTTTTTTATTTTTTACTTTTTTGCAAAACTACTAATGGCGCACCAGGGAACGGTGCGCCATTACTAGTCTAAACTAGTAATGCCGCACTGTTACCTGGTCCGCCATTAGTGTTTTTCTTGCAAAACTACTAATGGCGCACCGCCAGCAGGTGCGCCATTAGTAACCAGGGTTACTAATGGCGCATTAGGTGGTGGTGCGCCATTAGTAACCTGGGACGAGCTAGATATTTTGGACAGCCACACCTACCCACTCACTTTCCCCACTTCATTCTCTCCACCTCCTCCTCCAAGCTTGTCTCGGCTGCCTCCTCCTCCTCCTCACCTCATTTGCACCATAAATTCATCCAAATTAAGTGGTTAAATTACCTTTTTTGATAGGTAAGTAAGGGGGGAGCTATCTTTATGTTGTTCTCCCTCTCGAACAACGTGCACATGCACTTTTTATGGCCTAGCTAGATCTATGTATGTTTGTGGTGTTGCATATGTTTGTGGTGTTGCATATATGTTTGTGTTTGCAGGTACCGGTATTTGAAATGCGATAGTTGCCAATATTTTGCCGGAATGTTGATTCATTTCCGTTTCGGCGAGAATTTTGGCACTATGCATTCTTTTTGGTCCTATTTTTAGGGAAAGTCATGCCAAATTTTTTCTTGGTTCTAAAATATCGTTTTGCTCTACCCCGCAGGCGACCATGGTCCGCACGATGACCGAAGGCATCGTGAATAGGTTTTTGAGCTCCGCGAAGGCCGAGATGCTTGAAAAGAACGAGACGGAGATAAGATGTCCGTGTCGAAGATGCAAGCTGAAGAGCCTTATTGCGGGCCCGGATTCCGGGCAGGTGCGGGACCACCTGCTCTTGCGTGGTTTCATGGATGGCTATCGGTGGCAAGGTGATGAAGATGACTATGAAGTCGTCCATGGGGGTCGGGCAAGAAATGAGGATGGGCAGCAAGACAACCACCGCGGCTCGGGCGAGCGAGAAGACGAAGAATCTCCAGGACATGATCACGACGGTGATGCTGTACACAGTCATCATGTAGAAGATGCCGGACATGATGATGAGGAAG
The DNA here is from genome assembly GCF_018294505.1 of Triticum aestivum. Lineage (NCBI taxonomy): Eukaryota > Viridiplantae > Streptophyta > Magnoliopsida > Poales > Poaceae > Triticum > Triticum aestivum. The sequence continues at coordinate 513,105,590 of NC_057808.1, read as the reverse complement.
ATGCGGGAGCAGACGAAGGGCATGATCATGAAGATGAAGATGCCGGCGGAGCGGACGACGATGGACCATCGATGGGCTGGGTGCAGGACCCTCATATTCAAGAGCTGCTTCTCAAGCAGACGGATAACGCAAGAGCTGCCGCCCGAGAGAAAGCCAAGCTGGATCAACTGGAGATAGACGCGGTTACTCCATTGTATGAAGGATGCAGGCCCGAGGATACCCGCCTGAAAGTAACGCTCATGGCTCTAGAGATGAAGGTAAAACACAAAATGACCGACGCATGCTTCGAGGGGAACATGTCATTCTGGCACGAACGTCTTCCCAAGGGGAATAAGTGCCCGACCAGTTTCGAGGAGGCGAAGAAAATCGTGTGTCCTCTGGATTTACCGCACGTGAAATACCATGTGTGCATGAACCAATGCATCATTTATCGGGACGAGCACGCGGAGTCTACCATATGTCCGGTGTGCGGTGTCACTCGATACAAGAAGAGGAAGAAAGCTCCTCGAAAAGTGGTGTGGTACTTTCCGATCACTCCTCGTCTGCAGCGGTATTTTGCGGACCCTAAGGTAGCAAAGCTCCTGCGTTGGCACGCGGATAGGGAGGAGAAGAAGCGAGAGGATGACGCAAATGATCCGGAGATAAATAAAAAAGACAAGATGCTGAGTCACCCTAAGGATGGGAGCCAGTGGCAAGCGTTGAACTTCGAACAACCAGAATTTGGGAAGGATCTAAGGAACATCGTGCTGGGCGCGAGCACCGATGGAGTCAATCCGTTTGGCAGCTAGAGAAGCACACATAGCACCTGGCCTGTGTTTGTGTGGATGTACAACCTTCCCCCCTGGTTGTGCATGAAGAGGAAGTACATTCACATGAGTATGCTAATTGAAGGGCCGAAACAACCAGGGAACGACATCAATCTGTATCTGGGGCTGCTGAAAGAGGAGCTAGAAACGCTGTGGAAAACGCCAGCCAATACGTGGGACGCCGCAGAGAAAGAATATTTCCCTATGAGAGCCGCACTGCTCACGACGGTGCACAACTATCTCGGTTACAGATATCTCGCGGGGTAGGTGGTCCACGGATTTTCTGGATGCGTCAGGTGCATGGATTGCACAACATATCGCCAGCTAGATAGAGATCCCGGGTCTTCGAAAACCGTGTTCATGGGACATCAAAGGTGGCTTAGCGACGATGACCCGTGGAGGAAACGCAAGGATCTGTTCGATGGTGAAACCGAACCCCAAAGACGCCCGCGTACGAGGAGCGGCGAGGAAAGAGACGAGCTGTTGAAAAATTGGAAAGATTGCCCACTGCCGGGAAAGAAGCAAAAGGCGCCAGAGCCGGGAAAGAAGCGAAAGGCGCCAGAGCCACTGCTGAAGGTATGGAAAACGAGGTCTGTTTTCTGGGACTTGCCGTACTGGAAGATCCACCGTGTGCCTCACAGCCTTGATGTCATGCATATCATGAAGAACGTGTGCGAGAGTCTGCTTGGTACCCTGCTCAACATGCCAGAGAGGACCAAAGATGGGCCGAAAGCAAGGGCAGACTTGAAATCAATGGGCATCAGGGAGGAGCTTCACGCTAATGATGATGATGATGATGATGATGAGGCGAAGCAGGACACGGAAAGTCATCGCAAAGGCAAAAAGGCCAAGAAGACTGGAAATGACTTCCCTCCCGCGTGCTTCACTCTAAGTCAGGAGGAGATCGATCAGTTTTTCACCTGCCTCGTAGGAGTAAAACTTCCTTACGGTTACGCGGGGAAGATAAGCAGATACCTAGACTCAGCGAAGCAGAAGTTCAACGGGATGAAGTCTCACGACTGTCACGTGCTGATGACGCAGATACTTCCAGTTGCAATCCGTGGGATCATGGACGCGCACGTCCGTGAAACGCTATTTGGCCTATGCAACTTTTTCGACGTCATCTCTCATAAGTCGGTTGGCGTCAGGCAACTCAGAAGGCTTCAGGAAGAGATCGTGGTGATACTATGCGAGCTTGAGATGTACTTCCCGCCCACATTCTTCGACGTTATGGTGCATCTGCTGGTCCATATCGTGGAGGATATCATGCAACTCGGGCCGACGTTCCTGCACAGCATGATGCCGTTCGAAAGGATGAATGGTGTCATCAAAGGATACATTCGCAACATGTCACGTCCAGAGGGAAGCATAGCGATGGGCTTTCTGACCGAAGAGTGCATCTCCTACTGCATGAATTATCTAGGCATCGAGAACCCCGTTGGTCTGCCCGTCAACAGGCACCTCGGCAGGCTCGCTGGATGGGGTCACCGTGAGGGTCGCCGCGAAATGCATGTCGACTTCGATGGTCGACTCGCTGACTTTGAAAGAGCAAACCTAGTCACGCTACAACACATAGATGTGGTCGATCCTTGGGTGGTAGAGCACAAAACCTTTATTGAGAAGACGTACAATGACCGAGGCCAACAGAGGACGGACGGAGATATAATCAAAGAGCACAACTCATGTTTCACGCGTTGGTTCAAGCAGAAGCTTCTGTCGTACCCTTTACATGAGGATTCTTCCGCGGAAGAACAACTCATATTCGCCTTGTCACAAGGCGCCGAGCACAACCTGATGACGTATGAGGCGTACGATATCAACGGCTACACATTCTACACCGAGGACAAGGACATGAAGAGCGATGGTTATTAGAACTCCGGGGTAACGATGGAATCCTACACCGGTAACGACAAGGACAGATACTACGGAAGGATCGAGGAGATCAGGGACCTGAGCTACGCTGGAGAGAAGGTCCCGATGTTCCGTGTCAGATGGGCCAAGAGCGTCATAAAAGAAGACCGGTATTTCACCACCATGGTTATACCCGAAGCAAAATCCAAGACCGCAGGCGCGAACGTCACCGCGAAAAATGAGCCATGGGTACTGGCTTCCCAAGTGGACCAATGCTTCTTCATTACCGACCCGTCAAAGCCCAGTCGTGTTGTCGTGAGGAGAGGCAAAAGGAAGATCATCGGAATGGATGGAGTTGCCAATGAGCAAGACTTTGACAAGTACGGCGACCCGAAGATGGAACATGATGACGACGATGAAGTATCAGCATACACCACAAGAAGAAGCAGGACCACCCTACCTAAAGGACGTCCGTTCAAGAGAAGAACTCCATTTACGAAAAATAAGGGCAAGAAGATTGTGAACAGATAGCTAGCTAAGATCGATTGTATTTAAATTGTAGCCTTCATTTCTCGATTGTATTTCATGGGCACTTTTTGAACTCATGAATATTTTTAAATTTCATGGACACTCGATCTCGATCCCCCTCCATCTCGATCGCTATCCCACCTTGCCAGATCCGGTCCCCCTCGCCACCGAGCACCCCCCGCACCCTCTACCCCGCTGCACCGGCCGCCGTCGGCGACCCCCCGCACCCTCCCCCGCTCCACCGCCGCCGCCGACCCCCCGCACCCTCCCCGGCCCGCTCCACCGTCACAAATGAATGCAACTAAAATTGCAAAAAAAAAACAAATTTGATTATATTTTCAAATAATAAATTTGATGATTATTTTCATATTCATAAATATTATTACTGTTTTTATAAAAAATTATTACTATTTCATATTCATATTCATTTTCTAAAAAATTATTAGATGCAACAAAAAATAATAATAATAAAAAGATTACTAATGGCGCACCTCTGGCTGGTGCGCCATTGCTATATAAACAAAGTTTACTAATGGTGCACCGATCGTGGGTGCGCCATTGCTATATAAAAAAACTTCTAATGGCGCACCGCTTCGTGGTGCGCCATTAGTAAGCTTCCCCCACACTAAAATCCCCAATCTCTCACATTTCTCTCTAATCCCTCCCTGCCTCATCTCACCCGCGCCCGACCACCATCGACCACCACCGCCCCCGTGCTCGCCGTCCCCTTTTCGGCTGAGTAGGATTCGACAATTGCTGAGTAGGATTCGACAATGGGCCTGAGTCAGTTGACTGGAGACTTTATTATTGGTATATCGATCGGTCCAGCACGGATTGAAATACTCTTGCCAAGATACTTGTCCCATATTCACTAAGAAACTGTTGTACCAGCTTTTGCATGAACTAACCAAGCATATTGGTTTCGATCACGTCTATCCGAAGTCACTCAACTATTCCGATTCCAGCAAACGGAGGCCGTTAGGTCAAAGCCGTAGATCGATCAGTCTAGAATCTGTAACCAATTGGCTAAGTCGCTAAGTCATTGCCGGCCGTGCTCGCTGCCCCCGCCCGCACCAGACCACCACCGCCCCAACGCCCCCTCCCCGAGCCGAGCGTCGCCTCCCTCACCGTCCCCCCTCCGCCCGCGGCCCGCGCCCTCGACGTCCTCCCGCCGAACCGCCCCCTCCCCCGCGCCCGCGCCCTCGCCGTCCCCCCTCCCCCCGCGGCCCCACCTGCGTCAACCTCGTGCTCGCCGTCCAACACCGCGCGACCTGCCCAGGAGGACCGCAGCCATCTTCCTCTTCTTCACCCCCCGGCGTGAGCTCGGCGGCGACAAGGAGTGGCGACCACAACGACCCCGTCGCCGGCGTGATTCTCCCTCGCCGGACTCCAACCCCGCCGCCCCCGCGCCCCCACGCCCCCCACCACTGCAGCCGGCCGGCGCCGTGTACGCCCTCGACTGCAGGTGAGCTCCTCCCCTCCACTTCCTTCTTCTTCTTCTTCCTCTTGCCCTCAACCTCTGCTCTGAGTCTCGACCGCTGTGCAGGGCCCGTCCATCTCCGGCGAGCTCACCACACCGCGCGAGCTCAACAACCGCTGTGCAGGGCACCACCACGCAGGTGACCCTCCGAATGTCAAAATTTCAACATTTTGATAGAGTACAATTGTTACAGTACAGTCAGAATTGTGTATGATTGTGCCTAAAGTAGATAATAGTGGACTTTAGGCTTTTTTAGAGGCAATACTAGTGAATTTCAGTTAACTCCTTACAGTTCAGTTAGGTACAGTTACAGAAAAATCCAGTTAGGCTTTTTTACAGGCAATACTAGTGGATTTTAGGTATCTATTTGCTTGTCCTTCAAATGGGGGCAAGACTGTTACAGAAAAATTACTAAATACAGTTAGCTACTGTCAAAAAATTCAGTTAGGTACAGTTAGCATCATGTAAGAAAATGACCATAATGTGCCCTGATAATGATGTATTTTGTCATAAAAATATCATATTTGTGACAGTTAGCATCAGTTAGGTACAATTAGCATCAGTTAGGTACAGTTAGGTACAGTTAGCATCAGTTCGTTGTCATAAAAAAATTCAGTTAGGTACAGTTAGCATCAGTTAGGTACAGTTAGGTACAGTTAGCTACTGTCAGGCTTGTTAGATTAATCTTCAGTTTACTTGACTTTTGAGCCGCTGTATCTGAAGGGAGGGAGACAGGGAGTGATGCAGTTGTGCAGCTGCTTGCTGCTGAACCCTAATTAGTTTGTTTGGCTTATGTATAAGACCATAGGAACCACAGCTTGCTGCACACCTCAATTGCTTGCTGCTGCACACCTCAATTGGAACCACAGCTGCACTAGAGCAATTATGTTTCAGAATGCCCAATCATGTTCTCCAAGTGCACCAAGTGCAAGTGCACTAGGATTTGAGAACCACAGCTGCACTAGGATTTGGTGGTGGTGACTGAATGCAAGTGCACCAAGTTACAATCTAATCGATGAGCTCTTCTCCCCAATCACTGCACACTAGTAGTACAGTAGTGACAACTTCACCAAGTTACAATCAAAACAAGCATATGCAGTCAATATACAGTCATTGTAATTTTTGGGAGTAATTTTTGGTGTCAAATCACTCAAGCAGTAACTGAATTTTCAAACTCAACTTGACACAATACTATTCATCAACATGATTTCTTTATTTTCTGTGTCATACATTTTACATATCTTTAGTCATTGAGTTCGGTAACTATTTTCACTCTGTCCTGAAGGTTTTTGTTTTTCAGCGGTTAATTGATGGTTTGATACACGATACATTTCATGCACAGGGTGACTAATGAAGCACTAGGCTCATCCATGGTACAAGTTCACCTGTGAACACTTGAAATTAGTCAGGACATCCTGTACTGATAGATGTAAATTGTGTCCAGTAGGCTTTGAAGCACCAGTTTTTCCTGTTTCTAACTCTGAATCTGATATAAACCATACTGTTGGCATAAGTGGTCTTTTGTATATGTGCTGATGCTTTGTTAATATAAAGCTATAGATGATGTTGTACTTGTGATGATGCTACTTGTGATCTTCTGAAATGACCCATTGGCGACTTCATTACGCGGGGATAATGATTTTGCAGGTACCCCGAGAGGCCCTTGAGTTTGCCGGAATGTCGATTAACTTCCGTTCCGGCAAATTCGGGTACTCCATATGTCCTATTTTCAGCAAAGGTCATGCTGAAATTTTCCGTGAATTTTAGCATGACTTTGCTAAAAATAGGACATATGGGGTACTTGCGACTAATGCATGGGCCGGGGTATCTTAGTACTTAATTAAGTAGGATCAACTGCCTCTTGTGTTATACATATAGAAGTGTGATATGTTTACTGTCTCTTGGTGTTTGTCCTTAATTAAGTAGGGTATATTATTAGAAGATACCCATATATATCAGTCAACCAAGGGTGCCTCGGCATCAATAAACCCTAAATGATGAAAACTTAACTTAGCTTTAGGGTGCCTCGGCGTCGACAAACCCTAAATGATAAAACCTTGGCTTTTAGGGTGCCTCGGCGTCGATGAGAACCTAAATGATGTACGCTTAGGCTTTTAGGGTGCCTCGGCGTCGACAAACCCTAAATGATAAAAGCTTAGCTTTTAGGATGCCTCGGTGTCGACAAACCCTAAATGATGAGACCATGATCTTGTTCCTTGACAATAACCAACTTTTTGACCAAACTTTTTTCCTATTTAGAGCGAAACATGGCCCACAACGATGAGGCCGGCGGTTCGGGCGGCAAGCAATTCTGGGAGCTGTCCCAGGAGATGGAGGAAGAACCTCACCGCTATGAGGACGCCACCGCGGAAGACACCGATCCTGACTACACAACCCCTAGTGGCGTCGGGGATGACACCACTGATGGTGCCGCCGAGGATGCCACCACTGATGATGGCGGCGCACGCACAGATGGCAGCCAACCGAAGAGGCAACGGAAGGACCGGCGCCCGAACGTGCTCGGCACCGTCAAGGAGGAATTTACTGAAGTGAACTCCGACGGGCATCCAACGGCGCCCAAACATGTAGTCAAGGGGTACTCGGTTCAGCTCGGGTGCATTCTCCGGAGCACCGTCTCGATCAACACCGAGAACCTAAGGCATAAGGACCGAGGGAATTTGCGCAGCCTCCTCTTCACGAAGCTGCACGAACGATACAAGTTCCCCGCTGAGTTTGCAAACACACGCCTCTCAGGGAATAAAGTGAACAGTGCCGCCCTCACGAGGATGAGCACGGCCCTGTCTACATGGAGAAGCACGGTGAAGGCAATGATTGAAAAAGGTGATAGTTATGAGAAGATCAAGGCGAAATATCCTTTGATGAGCGAAGATGACTACAAGGAGTTCAAGATCAAGTGCGAGAGCAGCGCAACCTCCGAATCAAGTCAGTGGGGGAAAGAAATGCGGGAGTTGAACTTAGGGGTCCACCAACTCGGTCCCGGCGGTTACAGAGTGGCGGAGCCTATATGGGACAAGGAGGACGCGGAGCGTGCCGAGCAAGGCCTACCGCCCCGCTTCGAGAAATTACGTGACAAGCAGACCAGGAACTTTGTCAGGGCCCGGTACAAGGAGGACCCGGTAACAAAGGAGCTTACCACGGATCCGAAGACCAGGGCGCTTGAGCTTGTTCTGGTAAGGAATACACCCCCGCGTAATTAGCTCCATATGGTTGCATTCTAATTAATGAAGCCAAATTTCTAAATGGTTCACATTCCTTCCGCAGGAGGCTGAAAGCAGTAGCGCGGGGTCGTCTCAGAGCTCCCCTTTTGACACCCCTTTAAATAGGGCGTTGAACGTAATGAAAAACAAGGATAAGCTCAGTAAGCCGTCGTCAGCTGGTCGTGTGGCCGGCAAAGGCTTGTCCACAAAATGGTCGTCATACTATACCGCTGGTGGGCGAAAGGAGAAAAAGACCAGCTCGGAAAGCCAGTCGCGCGAGGTTCAAGAACTCAAGGCACAAGTGGCGCGGATTCCGGAGATTGTCCAAGAGCAAGTGCAACAACAACTGGGAACGACGCTCACCGCCATTGTGCCTACCTTGATTCAGGGGCTGACGACGTGGATTGCGGGCGGCCAACAGGGGCCTCCCCCGGTTCCCAGCTTCACGGCCAGCAACTCGCACAACGCGCAGGCGGCGCCATTGGTGTCTCCGGCGGAGGCGGTATTCGTGTCTCCGGCGCCGGCACGGGCATTGGAGCTTAATGCACCCGGGTGTACGCCGGCCGGCACCTCGCCAGCAAGCGGCCCCTCCGTCAGTTGCACGCGCACGCCCGCCGTTGGCGGTGCCTCGACATTAGCCGAGCTCGACGGCATCACGGTAACTAAGCCTCTCGGCCGATGACTTCATCTCCTTGCCTTTGACTGGGCATCCCTGACGCCCTACATGTTTTCGCAGGGCGCCACCGATGTTCCTTGCACTCTCCTGCACTTCGTGGGCGGCGAGTTGGTCGATGTCGCCAAGGGCAGAATCGTTCAACCGGGCAACCGCGTGTTCCACGGTAATCCGATGCCACCCACCTTGTATAGGGTTGAACTGGTTCGGGTGCTGCCAGGCTGCGACGAGTTGTTACCTCCGATTCGACCCGCTGGGGCCGACGAAGATGATGTGATGACCCTCAGCGCCTGTGTAAGCTGGCCCCTGCTTTGGCCGAAGAGCCAGATTCGTTTGGGGGCGGGGGACACCACCCCACAGACAAGACCGCCAGTCGTGCCAGCGCCAAGCCATGGCAAGAACGCCGCAACGCTACCGGACATGCCGGACATCCCTATGGCACAGGATCCGGACATGCATATGGCACAGGATCCGGACGACGACGACAACGACGGCGGTACATTTTCCAACGTCGATAAGTACTTTGCCGAACATGGGTACGGTGACGAGTTCTGCGGGCCTCCTTCTCAAGAACCCAACCCTGAAAAAGACGACCGCGATCTAGCTGGTACGGCGGAGAAACCCAATTGCAACAGGCGTCGTCTGGCGTTCAGTTCTCAGGAGACGCCTCCAGCTGCCGCCTTCACCGAGCCTCAGATAGCTGAGGTGCCAAATATTATCAGCCCCAACACGCTCAAGAAGGCGGTCTGTGAGCAGAACTCGATCCCATTACAGCAGATCAGGAAGAAGGGACGGAAACGAAAGACTAACAAGGGCGCCAGTGCGAGCCAGCCGGCACCGAGTACGATCCGTGCTCAGGACGGGCCACCTTCACCTAAGGATATCTCGAGGAGGGTGCATGTGGCGGGTAGGGCGATGCTACCGACAAATATGCTCAATGCTGCAACCGGTGCTATGCGGAGTCTGCATGACAGTGTTCTTTCTTTGGAGAAGCGGCGTCTCAGAGAGAATGATGTGGCATACCCGGTTTTCGTGGCCAAGGTGCCAGAGGGCAAGGGCTTTGTGGATAGCGCCGTCGGGGGTACGATCGTCCTGCGGTTTGATGACATCTTTGCTATGCTTAACCTTCATCCGCTGCACTACACCTTCGTTCGGCTGTTTTCGCTGAGTATGGAGATGCGGATCATTAGAGACAAGACCCCGGACATTGTGATAGTCGACCCCTTCTACATGCGTGCCAAGATCTTGGGCAGCGCTGGGGACCGGCAAGTCGCGAGTTCACACCTCGAAGGCGTCATTCTGGCAAACCCAGATAAGGATAACTTCCTCGTGCCTTACTTTCCCGAGTAAGTCATCTCCTAACCGCCCCGTAACATATGATTTCTTAGATTTCGATCGTTCTTTTTTTTCTAACATTCCGTGTTCTGTGCAGTGACACACATTGCACACTCATCCTCTTAAGCCCGAAATATTCCATGGCCACGTATTTCGACCCGGACCGTGACTCCAAGATAGACTACACAAATATCAAGAAAGTTCTTGATGATGCTCTCCCCGGCTACGCCGCATCTGGAGGCACCTTTAAGAGGCCAGTTCGTAGGTACGGCAGGCACGTGTTCACCCACAATACGACGTTCCCCTGCGTCAAGCAGCCGCCTGGCGGTCAGAAGGATGCCTACTACGCCCTCCATCACATGCGGGCGATCGTACGGGACCATAATCACCTTCTGCTACCAAATAATCTCAAAGATTGGGCCGCAAGCTTGGCGGCAATCCAGGACGCGGACATCCGACAAGAATTCTTTCGCATCCAGTCGGAGTTTGCAGAAATCATCCATCAAGATGTCCTTCGTACCTCGGGGCAGTTCTACCTCAAATTTCAACCGTCCAACAGTGAGATAGACACAACGCTACAAATGCAGGCTGACAACGCCCGCGACTTCATGACCATCACGACAGACGGCGGCTTCATCCACGCTCCGGTCCCATGAGTCGAGTCGAAAGTAGTGATGCTATGTGTAGTTCTGAAACATTGATTAGCTCATGTTGTAATTAAACTTTAATGAACTTGTATGTCTCTTTGGTTTGGACAGTCGTTCAACTTAGATGTAATCGATGCTATTTATTAGTAGGACCATGAATCGTGCTATTAATGTCTTGCTTTTCTCTTCCGATCCTTTTGTTGCATACTTATATATTGCTTATGTATTGTCTGTTGTTTGGCTAGTGCATAGAGATGCCGTTGTATGTCGTGTACAAGGGTAAGGTTCCCGGAGTCTACGACGATTGGGAGGAGTGTCAGAGACAGGTTCACCGTTTCAGCGGTAACAGTTACAAAGGGGACACCACTAGGGCGGAGGCGGAATCTAGATACGCGCGCTATCTAGCAGGAGAGAGGAGGGAGCGTTGGAGGAACCGGATGAAGACCAGTTTCATCGCGATGATGCTCATCGTGATGACCGCAGCTCTCTTCTATGTGATAGTAGTTTAGATGATCGATATTGACTTGTAATGTGAAGACAAACTCGCTACTCGCGGTCTCGAGACTTGTAATGTTCTATCTTTGTTCGGTCTTTTGAATTCGGAGACTAATATGATTAATTGTATTCGGAGACTAATCTTCTATTGTATTCGATGAATCTGCTGTTGCTGTGTGGTGCTGCTTATATTCTGTCCAATAATATATTTTGTAATCTGTGCAAAAATCAGAAAAGAAAAAAATAATCCCTAATATACATACTAATGGCGCATCACACCAACGTGCGCCATTAGTATGCCAAAGGATACTAATGGCGCATCACACCGCAGTGCGCCATTAGTATGCCAAAGGATACTAATGGCGCATCACCCCGCAGTGCGCCATTAGTATGCCAAAGGATACTAATGGCGCATCACCCCGCAGTGCGCCATTAGTATGGCAAAGCACATGGGTATATATGGCCCCCTGGGAGGCATACTAATGGCGTACCATGGCCTATACTAATGGCGCACTGCCTGGTGCGCCATTAGTATACCATATACTAATGGCGCACCAGTGGTGCGCAATTAGTAAAAAATACTAGTGGCGTGGTACTAGTGGCGCACCAGTGGTGCGCCATTAGTAGGCAAAACTGGTGCGCCACTAGTAGGCCTTTTCCTAGTAGTGTCTCCTTCGTGGATCTCACGCAGAATCTCACAGCCTTCTTCAGGAGAAACGCAACGCTGAAACGCCCATGTGACACTGCAATGATGTAACTCCCCATTGACAATAGTCATTGACTTGGACCGCCGGGTTATCTGCCTCGCCAAAGTTTCATCCTCAGGTAACTCGCCCCGGGTCATATATGCCAAATATGGAACTGTCCAATCAGGGATAACATGAAGAGCCGCCACCAACTGAGCTTCCGGGTCAGGAATAGCCAAATCCTCCTCTGTAGGTAACTTGACCGACGGGTTATGCAAAACGTCAAGAAAGACATAAGGCGGCACCGGTTTGCATTAAGAACCCAACCGGCTTAAGGCATCAGCCGCTTCATTCTTTTGCCGATCAACATGCTCAACTTGATAAACCTTGAAATGACTGGCAATAACGTCCACCTCTCGTCGATAAGGGGCCATAAGTGGATCCTTGGAATCGCAAGTACCAGAGACTTGTTGAGCCACCAAATCTGAGTCGCCAAAGCACCTTACCCGGCTTAAGTTCATCTCCTTAGCCATCCAAAGACCGTGGAGTAAAGCCTCATATTCAACTGCATTGTTAGTGCAAGGGAACATCAAACGGAGAACATAACAAAATTTATCACCTCTAGGGGAAGCTAGCACAACTCCAGCCCCCGAGCCCTCCAATTGCCTGGACCTATCAAAGTGAATAGTCCAATACGTGTTATCTGGCTTTTCCTCGGGCATCTGCAGCTCTGTCCAGTCATTGATGAAATCCACCAGTGCTTGAGACTTGATGGCCGTGCGAGGCATATACTTCAAACCATGAGGTCCAAGTTCAATGACCCACTTGGCTATCCGACCTGTGGCTGCTCTGTTCTGAATAACATCCCCCAAAGGAGCAGAACTGACCACAGTGATAGGATGACGCAAAAAATATTGCTTAAGCTTCCGACTGGCCATGAACACCCCATATACAAGCTTCTGCCAGTGCAGATACCTCTGCTTGGACTCAATAAGGACCTCGCTGATGTAGTAAACCGGCCGTTGAACCAGATATTCTTTGCCTGCCTCCTTCCGTTCCACCACAATAGCCACACTGACAGCCCGAGCATTGGCAGCCACATATAACAACAATGGCTCTTTATCCACAGGAGCAGCATGAACGGGTGGCTCGGCTAACTGCTTCTTCAAATCCTCAAACGCTGCATTAGCGGCATCACTCCAGACAAAATTATTTGTCTTTTTCATCATCTGATACAGAGGGATAGCCTTCTCTCCTAAATGGCTTATGAACCGGCTTAGCGCCGCAATACGACCCGCCAGACGTTGAACATCATTGATACATGCCGGTTTAGCCAGAGAAGTAATAGCTTTAATATTCTCCGGATTAGCTTCAATGCCCCTGTTAGGCACCAGAAAACCCAAGAGCTTGCCTGCCGGTACACCAAAGACACACTTGGCCGGGTTAAGCATCATCTTATAAACCCAGAGATTATCAAAGGTTTCCTTCAAATCGTCTATCAACGTCTCCTTCTTCCTGGACTTCACCACAATATTATCCACATAAGCATGAACATTGCACCCAATCTGATTATGAAGGCAATTCTGCACACATCGCTGATAAGTTGCCTGGGCACTCTTGAGCCCAAAAGGCATAGACACATAGCAGAAAGCCCCAAAGGGAGTTATGAAAGATGTCTTCTCCTGGTCCTTAACTACCATCTTGATCTGATGATAACCAGAATAAGCATCCAAAAAACTCAAACGCTCACAACCCGCCGTAGCATCAATAATCTGATCAATACGAGGGAGAGCAAAAGGATCAGCTGGACAAGCCTTGTTTAAATCCGTGTAGTCCACACACATGCGCCAAGTGCCATTCTTCTTAAGTACCAGCACCAGGTTAGCCAACCACTCAGGATGAAAAACTTCAACGATAAACCCAGCCGCCAAGAGCCAGGCTACCTCCTCACCAATGGCCTTACGCCTTTGTTCATTGAAGCAACGAAGAAACTGCTTGAATGGTTTAAACTTAGGATCAATATTGAGAGTGTGCTCAGCGAGTTCCCTCGGTACACCTGGCATGTCAGAAGGTTTCCATGCAAAGATGTCCTGGTTCTCACGGATGAACTCGATGAGCGTGCTTTCCTATTTCGGAGCCAGATTAGCACTGATGTTGAACTGCTTGGATGAATCGCCAGGAACGAAATCAACTAGCTTAGTCTCATCAGCCGATTTAAACTTCAAGGCCGGATCATGCTTCGTAGTTGGCTTTTTCAAAGAAGTCATATCCGCCAGATCAACATTGTCCTTATAAAACTTTAACTCCTCTATTGCACAAACCGACTCAACATAAGCTGCATCGCCCTCTTCACACTCCAAAGCTATCTTCCGGCTCCCATGTACTGTAATAGTCCCCTTGTGACCCGGCATCTTGAGCTGCAGATAAACATAACATGGTCTGGCCATGAACTTAGCATAAGCCGGCCGTCCAAACATAGAATGATAAGGGCTCTTGATTTTCACCACTTCAAAGGTCAAGGTCTCTGATCTCGAGTCATGATCATCTCCAAAAGCAACTTCCAGAGCTATCTTACCAACTAGGTATGCTGACTTACCAGGCACCACGGCATGGAAAACAGTGTTCGACGGTTTAAGATTTTTATCCGTCAACCCCATGCGATGGAAAGTCTCATAATAGAGAATATTGATGCTGCTCCCTCCGTCCATGAGTACCTTGGTGAAATTATACCCTCCAACCTGAGGTGCCACCACCAACGCCAGGTGACCTGGATTATCATCCCGGGGCGGGTGATCTTCCCGACTCCATACGATGGGCTGCTCCGACCAGCGTAAATAACGGGGAACTACCGGTTCAACGGAGTTCACTGCCCTCTTATGAAGCTTCTGGTCACGCTTGCATAAGCTAGTGGTGAAGACATGATACTGTCCACTATTAAACTGCTTCGGTTGCTCTAATAACCCGACTGTTGCTGTTGTTGACTCCCCTGATTATTCTGCTGATTGTAACCACCTTGGTTGCCATGACTGCCTTGATTTCCTTGGAACCCAGAGTTAGAGCCGCCGTAACCCGGTCCATGAGAGCGGGACCCTGAACCGCCGCCTGGCCCATGACTGTCTTGAAAAAGAATCGAGTTTTTGAACTCCTTCATGATGAAACAATCCTTCTAGAGGTGGTCGGATGGTCTTTATCGCGTACCATGCCTTGGCAGGGCTGATTCAACAGCTGCTCAAGATTAATGCCTGATCCTCCAGTCTGTGCGGGCGGTTTAACCTTACGACGCGGAACATTATTCTGCGCATTGGTGTTAGCCACAAAGTCAAAACTATTATCAGCTTTGCGCTTACCGTTGCCTCCCTGATTCGTCAGGTTATGCTCCTGTCCTCTGGTGCTGCTGCTCTTCTTTCCCTTTCCCAGCTTTTCATCATCAGACTCGGGGTCCTTGGTACCATCAGAGTCAGCATACTTAACCAATGCTGCCATGAGTGTCCCCATGTCATTGCAGTGACGTTTGAGCCGTCCCAATTTTTGCTTCAAGGGCGTGAAGCGGCAATTGCTTTCCAACATTAAGACCGCTGAATCGGCATTGATACGATCCGACGAGTGCGGGATTGTTGAGACCCGGCGCACCCAATGAGTCGTCGATTCACCTTCTTCTTGAACACAGGCGGCCAAATCCACAATTGACATGGGCTACTTGCATGTGTCTTTGAAATTCTGGATAAACCGGGCCTTTAACTCGGCCCATGACCCGATGGAGTTGGGAGGGAGCCCCTTCAACCAAGTGCGGGTCGTCCCTTCTAACATCAAGGGGGAATATTTAGCACACACAGCATCACTAACATCCAGCAATTCCATGGCCATCTCATAACTCTCGATCCATGCCTCAGGAGGTAAGTCGGCTGTATAGTTAGGCACCTTGCGAGGACCTTTGAAATCCTTGGGCAGACGCTCATTACGTAGAGTTGGCACTAAACATGGCACGCCCAAATTCCTAAAGGTTGCACCTGGCTCCACCGAAGTTGTTGTACGAACCGGAGTAGGCTGACGGGCCACATACTGTGCTACTAGTTCTGCCTCTCAACTACCTTGATCCACTATGTTCTGAGCATCAGCACCACCGCCCGCCGGGTTATGTCCATGGGGCGGGTTATTGTTCCGTCCACTGCTTGACACAGCTGGCTGATCAATATGCCTGCTGTAACTCTGGCTTGGGCGCGGCGTGGAATGAACCCTGTCACGACTGTATGAATAAGCCTGCTACTGAACCAAAGCCGTCTGAAGGAGCTCTCTAGCCCTCCGTGTTTCAACCACCGTCGGAGACTCGCCTTCAACCGGGAGAGCTGCCAACTGTGTCGCCGCAGCGATCATGTTATCCAAAGGGTTAGAGTAATGACTCGATGGCGTTGGCACGTGCTGCGGCGGGTTATTGTTCTGACGAGGCGGGTCCGTGGTGCGCGGCTGAACCGGCGCTCCCGCCCCAGGTGCTTCAACCCAGTCTACCACTGGCGGGTTACTGGTTCCTGCTCCGGACGTGTTAAAGAGATTTCTTGCCTCGTAAACCGGGGGCAGAGGACTCTGATGCCTCCTCCTCACGACATCGTTGAAGCGTTCTGATCTAGCATGAGCTGGTAAGCCTATGACTGAATACGCTGCGCTTGAGCATCCAACGTAACCCGCTCTGCTGCCATCCTGGTATCCTCGGCCGCCAGGTCCTCCTTAGCTTGAGCTATCTGATCTCACAGCTTCGCGACTTCCGCGTTATGCTAATCTCGATTGTCCGGGTTAACCTCCGTCGTCAGCAGTGCTGTCAAGGTGTCTAGTAAACCGGACAAGACTTGAGCCGGCGGGCACGCAGGGCCTCCTGCCTCGGCTACCGTTACTGCAGCTGACCCGGAAATTAATGCTGCTGCAGTTGAAGAATGCTGTACCGGCTGCGTACCGGCCATGAAGATCGCGACCCGGTTCGGCAGCTCATAGGGGTCCGGAATACTGTCGCCATCGGAACCGCCCCCAAGCCGGCCGTCTTGCAGTTGATACAGTGACTCGGTCTCGCCGGTTGATGATTCATCATCAGAGTAGACAACCGTCTCACCCCCAGACGCGATCTATCCTCAGATTCCGCTCCATGGATGAATCCCACGAAGGAACGTTTCATGGCGGGCTGAACTCGGGCGGGTCTTGCACGCTAAGCCGTCTCGATGATGTCAGTGCAGATGTGTGGCTGAGGGCCCGGCTCGCCGAGTTTGCCAATGAAGACGTGAATTCCGCCGAAGGGGACCTGGTACCCGTACTCAATTGAGCCGGCCTCGGGGCCCCAGCCTGCGTCGTTGATGTAGACACTACAGAAAAATACACTTCCGTGATGATACGTGTTTGTCACAGTAGGTCGCGTTTTTTGTCATGCATGTACATCTATGACAAATTTATGACAGAATCAAGATAGTCATACCTGTGCTGTCGTAGAAGTGTTCCATGACATTACCAAAATTATCATCACGGAAGTGTCCACTTCCATGACGATAATCGCGCGTCACAGAAGTGCTTTCGTCAAGGGTGACCGACACGTGGCATCCACCGTAACGGAACGCCGTTAAGCTATTGGGTCGGGTTTTGGATCCGATAACCCGTTAACAGCCTTGACCAATGGGGATTTTGCACGTGTAAAATCATCATTGGCTAGAGGAAACACGTGTCGGCTCATCGTTGGGGCAGATGTCATCCACTCACTGGACAGAAGGCGCCTATGATACGTCGACACGTGGCACAGCCCAATAGTGGCCCATTCCTGTGAAAAGGCCGGCCCGTTTGACTTGGTCAAAAGCTGACGGGCCGGCCCATGGAAAGCCTGTTAACGGCCTGTTTGCATATAGCTCATTTACAACCCGCTAACCCAAGGCCCGTTACGCCCTATCCGAATTAGGCCCAGTAGCGTCATCTAGGCCATCCAATATGATTCCATCCCGTTTTCACTTCTGGCCCATGTATAGCCCATGATGTCTTTCGGCCCATATGAGGCCCTTTGTAACTCTTGGCCCATTAGCGGCCCGTGCTAAAACTGGCCCGTAATGAACAGTGTATTACTTTACACCCATTAACGGCCCGTGGGGAAACTGGCCCGTAATGAACAGTGTATCACTTTATACCCATTAATGGCACGTTATTCCGTTGGGCCGTTTCCAGCCCAAGTTAACTTTCGGACTTCTGAGGGCCCATTTATTCTTGGGCTCATTTGCAGCATTTGGTTACTTACGGCCCGTTACTGTCATTTTCTGCTTGTGGGCCAAATTCAGCCCGTCGTTACAGTCGGCCCATTTGTGGACCGTTAGTCTGTTCGGCCATTTTCATAGCTTCACCAAATACGGCCTATTAACGATGGCCCGTTATGGTCGGCCCATGAACGGACGATTCCAACTCTAGCCCGTTTACGGCCATAATGCGGTCTGTTTGGCCCATGTTTGGCCAATCGATCATACGGCCCGTATAAGGCCCATTGATGATACGGCCCGTAGAAGGCCCATTGTTTCTACGGCCCGTAGAAGGCCCATTGTTTCTACGACCCGTAGAAGGCCCACTGTTTCTACGGCCAGTAGGAGGCCCAGTGTCACTACAGTAAATATTAGCCCATGGTTATTGTGGCCTAGTTTTAAAAAATAGGTTATTGCAGCCACTAGCTAACCGCGGAAAAAGAACTGCAATGACTACAAGCAAACAAATAAACAAGACAACAAGGAAATAAATAAGCAAGCAACTAACGCTAGGCTATCACGGCTATTACACATATTACATCCACTGGGCAGCAAAGTTCGCCACCAGTGCAAATATAGGGAACAAAGCAGCATATCATATACATTGGTTGTCAAAGTTGGCGACCAACGCAAATAAACGCCGCAGCAAAACAAATCCAGAACTGAAACCACTTCAGAAGATCTCAAGAAACAATATACTGGGTACCATAATGCTGGCAAGATGCTTAGCAAGCTTATTAACTTTCTCTTGTTTGGCCCTTAAATCCTCCAGCGCTTGCTGTTGCACCAGAAAATATGCATCTGAATTATGCAGGGACTTCCTCAGTCCTTCAGCTTCCTGTCGCAGCACATCTGATCGATGTCTTTCAACTTGAAGTTGAGACTCAAGAAGACGAACTGATTCAGGCAGCGAGTTCGAAGAGCTTGTGCCAGCAGTAGTGGCCAGTAACTCGAACACTACATCAAGACAGGACTTTTGGGTTCCCTCACTGTCGTCAAGATAGTTTTTATCAGCTTTCTTGGAGACCAACAGGGATGTCTCACTATCTTGAACCTTATCTGCATTACTTCCTTTACCATTGGATAACGCGGTACTGTTCTCCAATATTTTGTCCGCATTCTAAAAGAGAAACAAGCAAACACATCACATGTTTACCATGTTGTATATGAAACTCATTTTGGTAAATGCGTTCAGTAGTAAAGTGGACAGGATAACAGCATGAAACAAACATATATCTATATATCATGGTCACTTTATGGTCTATATCATTCTAGTTTTTGTTGCCGAATCAAGATAGAGACACGGTTCAAATAATATTTGTTCAAGACAAAGCAGAATAGACAGAATATAAGTGTGGGTAACTATAGAGCAATAACAACACTTGTAATGTGCATGACATGAGAACATAACTGTTTATTCAATTGAAACTGAAATCAACATAGAGCGGTTTAGAACAGCAAACCAGTTAAAAAACAGGTTTAAAACATACCTGTTGCGCCATTGGAGTTTCAATTCCATCCTTCAAATTTGAAAATAGTTGGTATGAGTAAATACAGTAATGCAAGAGCAAAGGAGTATGAACCATAGCTACAGAACCTGACCTGAGAACAAATCTTCTTCTCCTTTAAGCGTTGAGTTGGGATTCGGAGTGGTGGTCCTCGTGCTTTGGGCACTGCAGTTCCCTTACTAACTGCTCGTGTTTGGGTGCTCTGTGGTGGAGACGGTGTTGTGTCAACTGGAACTGGGTTACTATCTGCCGGGGTTGGGGTTAGAAGGGGTGTAGCTGGTTCTCTGTCCAACTGGGTAGGGGTACAATCTGCGAGAGTCTGGGTTATGTGTGGTGGATCTGGTCCTTGGGCAAGTACAACCGTGGTTCTATCTGCATCAACTGGTAGCACTATCTTTTCTGAAGACCGTGTTGTTACTCCCTTAGATACTGCCATCACGCTCTCCAATTCAAATGGCTGATAAACAAGAAAAGTAATTGAAAGTATAGACATTGTATGATAGACAGGTGCAATGGATAGTGGGGAATAAAAGAGGGCATGAAATAATTCATATTTATGTTTTCTAACCAAACAGGATAGCATGACAAAATTTCACATATATGATGGCTAACTAAACAGGATAGCATGACACAATTTCACATTATGATGGCTAACTAAAAAAGATGGAAAGACATAGTTCAAAATATGAGACTATGTAAACAGGATGACATGACATAACTATATAATGTGTTTATTAAATAGGTTGGCATGCCATAATTCACATACATTCACGGATAGAATGCCATAATTCAAAATATGATGACTGTAAACACTAAATGGGATGAGATGATATAACTATATGATGTCTTTATTAAATGGGTTGCCATGCCATAATTCAGATAGATGATGTGTATGTACTATGTAAACATGATGGCATGATATAATTCAAATATATGATTTATATAGTAAGCAAGTAAGCAGATGGCAATCCATATATGATGTAAAAACTAAGCAATGCAAGACAACATGCATGACATGGGTAATATAACCCTGCCAACTTTGAGCATAGACCTCAGGGGGGAAATAGGACTGGTCATCAGTCTCTGAATCCTCCTCTGAGGAGCTCTCTATAACCAGCAAGATGTCTGCTTCAGCAGGTAGCATTGTTTGCTCTAAATACCTTGTTTTCATTACAGATACTTCCATCACCGCTTCAAATGGCTGATGCACAGGAAGAGTAGTTGAATATACAAACATTGTCGACAAATGGAACACGTAATACATAAAATGATAGCATGATATAATTCACATACATGATGATTGGCTAAACAGCATGGCATTGCATAATTCACATATATAATGCCTTTGCAACAAGATAGCATTGTATAATTCACATAAATAATGTCTTGCAACAAGATGGCAATGCATAATTCACATATATGGTAATTAGACACTGAACAGGTGGCATTCACACAAAGCATGTCTAAACTAATCAAATGACATAGCAATGCGAGACACCATACGCACGATATGAGCAACATAACCCTGCCAAGTTAGAGCATACACCTCGGGGGGGAATAGACTGGTCATCTGTCTCTGAATCCTCCTCTGAGGAGCTATCCGTAACCAGCGAGGTATGCACTTCGTCAGATAGCATAGTCTGCTCTGAAGACCTCGTTTTCACTCCAGAATTTGCCATCACCGTGTCAAATGGCTGATGCACACGAAGAGCAGTTGAATGTACTAACATTGTTGACAAATGTAATATGTAACGAAAAAAAGGATGGACTGATATAATTTACATATAAGATGACTGGCTAAGCAGGATGGCATTGCAAAATTCACATATATGATGCCTGGCTAAACAAGATGGCATTGCATAATTCACATAAATGATGAATAAACTAAACAGATGGCATTCGCACAAAGGATGTCTAAACTAAGCAGATGACATATTTGATGTATAAAGTAAGCAATGCAAGACACCATATGCATGATATAACCAACATCAGCATGCCAAGTTAGAGCGAAGACCTCAGGGGGTAAATAGGAGTTGTCTTCTCCTTCTGAATCCCCCTCAGAACAGATATCTTCCTCTCGATTACAATCCGAAATGCGTGGAGGGGGGCTGCCTTTGCGCCTACCATGGAGCGACGTCTGCATGAAATTTTATTGCCACGCAAGGCTCGTCTCTTTTGCTCTACATGTTCAGTTCCATTGTTTACAATAACTGTCATGCATAGGAATAAAACATAGTGAGATTATGTAAGGAGTGCCTGCAGAAATCCAGAGTGATGGTAGCAACCTGTGGATAGACCCAAAACCAATAATAGCAGGCAGATAATGGCTTCAGTTAAAAAATACAGATAATGGCTTCTTTACTGTTTGTTTCCCACCCAACATGAAACTCATAGTAGACACCGGAGATTAACCAGATAGTAGATAGATACTATTGATAGCGGCCCCGATATGTACCCCACAACCATTTAAAAACTCAAGTTTGACCATTAGTTTGGAGCTGACTCAGAGTCTAATCGGTGAACAGGACGATAAAGTAGCATGTAATATTAAGCGATGCATAACGTAAGCAGACACGAAAGAGTGCGACCTCTCTTGCGGACCCGTGTAGTCCTCGAGGTCATCTGCTCGGTTGATGATGGTAATGCAGTTTTCATGGCTGCCAGCGGCGGGGAAGAAGATCTGAGGCGGCGAAAGACAGTCTGGAGGCCGGATCCCTGCTGTGCTGGACCCTTCTGTCATTGGAGCAGCTGAGCTGGGGTGGACGACGGCGCAGCAAGAGCGGGACAAACCACGCAAGGTTTTCTTTGACAACTATCTGTAAGAGAAGTAATTCTGTAAGGGCTCGTTTGAATTGGAGGATTCCAACAATGCAGGGATAGGAAATAGACAAGAATAGGATAGGAATGCACGTGCAAAACAGAGAATTTAAAAACACAGGATTTCTGCCAATCTGGGTGTTTGATTCACAACAATTGGAAGATCACAGGATGTAAAGAAGCATGGTGAGATTAAGTCAAACCACAAGAAAATGTACGGTTATAATGCTATTATGCTACTATCTCTTAGTCTTGTGCTTCATGAATAGGAATTTGAAAAGGAGGACAAGTGAAAATTAAAATTCCTACGTTTTTTCTTTCAAGGAGACACTAAAGGAACAAATCCGTGTGCTTATTGGACAATATATATAACATGTAGAGTAAAAAAGATATGCAACCATGTGGATCTCAGCGTGATTGGGTTGGCCGGTGAGGATGCTCCGGCTGACTTTGCTGTCGGAGGAGGGGAAGAAGATCTTAGGCGTCTGGAGATGGAGCCTGAGGTACTGCTCTGCTGTGATCGAGGGTTTCGTCGTTGGAGCAGCTCCGGTGAGTTGTACGACGCCGAGGCTGAAGCAGGAAAAGAGAGACAACGAACAACGTTAACCTGAGTGGAATTCTAATAGCATCTCCAATACATGACGTAAAATACATAACCACAAAGTGCTAGATGTAAAATACATCAGCCGCTCATCTCTGATATTAACTTTCAAAACTGAACTTAACTGTCGAAACTGAACTTAACTGTCGAAACTGAATTTTGCTGTCGAAACTGAATTTTGCAGTCGAAACTGAACGCACTAGCAAGGTGAGGCTACACGTCGGTCGACTGACTTTTTCATCTCTGGCCAGTCGATTTTGCGGCCGTTGGATACGAAATCAAGGGCCTGCGGTTCATCTTCAACCTCCACCCCCCTGAGCCGCCAGCCACCACCGGCAAAACAGCAGCCCCCCGCCGCCCGCGGTCAGCGGTGCGCCGCCCCGCCCACCCCAAAAACACTCCCCACCGCCTGTCCGCCGCCGCCCCGGCCATCCCTCTAGGCCCCCCGTGCCGTGCGATCCCCATGCCACCGCCTCGCCAACGCCCCGCCACCGCCGGCGACCACCGCCCCCATCCTGAACCCTAAGATAGATAGTGGGGTACCTCTCCGGCGAGCCCCCCTCC
>NC_057808.1:513067882-513081688 GCF_018294505.1 Triticum aestivum | reverse complement strand
AAGTCGATTCAGTCGACTGAAGTGTAGCTAAATCGGAGCAGCAACGCAAGCAAGAGCAAGAGCAATAGCAAGAGCAGACCAGGCAGGGGACCGAGAGCAAGAGCAGAGCAGCAGCGCGAGCAAGAGCTAAAGCAGCAGCAGCTCCTACTGATGTGGACGTCGCCGCCGAGGGAGCGACGCCGTGGAGGAAGTGGCCGGCGATGCCGCCGTGGATGGAGCCGCGCCGTGTCGGCTCGGGACCGAGCGCCGGCAGCATCGTGAGATCGAATCAAGAAGAAAATGCGGCGATTAGTGTACAACCTCTTTGGTGGCGCCAATTAGGCCGCAGCTTCATCCGAGGAAACGGTGATGATGATGCTCTTCCGGTGGTGCAGGTGAAGACGGTGGTGTGGGAATGGAGGTGGCGCGAAAGACGAGGGGAACGTCGGGGCAGCTCCTTGGAGGTGGAGGACGGGGTGGCTGAACCGGCAGGACGATGAGATCGACGACGGATCCTCATCCGGTACGGTGGATGAGGGACGTCGAGGTGTTGCGTTGGACGACGTCGCCGGGGAAGAGGCTCCGGCTGGGTGGCGGACGGAGCAGGGTGTGGGGTTTCGTCGCGGGTTTTCGTGGCCTCTGTGTACGAATGGGTGGGCGGATGGGATGGCAGTGGGGAACCATGGCTTAGAGACGCGCTTGTCCGAAATGTGGGGTAAGTTACGAAAGTACCCCCACTGATTTGAGGCGGTTCTTTCGGTTTAGGGGTACCACGGGCATTTCGCGTGTCGGGATTTCACATGACGTGGGAGTTTTCGCGCGCGTTGTAATTTCGGAATAGCAAGGCGCGGGTTGAGATGGAGGGAGTTGTCGGAGCACAACGAGACAAAGATATATCTTAAATATTTTGGGCTAACAAGGCGCGGGTTGAAATTTCCGGACAAGCCTAATGTGTACTGTACCAAATCAATGCGCACTACAAATGTCATTCAAAACTTTGAATTCATGT
Organism: Triticum aestivum; assembly: GCF_018294505.1. Classification (NCBI taxonomy): domain Eukaryota; kingdom Viridiplantae; phylum Streptophyta; class Magnoliopsida; order Poales; family Poaceae; genus Triticum; species Triticum aestivum. The sequence continues at coordinate 513,080,700 of NC_057808.1, read as the reverse complement.
TATGTTCAATTAAAATATTTCGCTACGTGTATAATGCATGCAACCTACTACTCAAATAAACGTTTTAGTGCATTCCAAACGTATATACTACCGCTTCAATATGAACTAAATTTGAATTCGTTTCTCTATTTGAATAAGATCTACAGTAATGATTGTTGTGAAGTCAAAGCATTTGAATTCGTTTCTCTGTTTTAATAAGATCTACAATCATCATTATTGTCAAGTTAAACCATCGTTTGTGTATTATCTTCACAGCACACCACATGATTAGTCTCGAGTTACATATGAACTATGTGTACTATATGAACTCGAACTAGATTTTTTGAATCGACTTTATTTTGATTTCAAATGACATTACATTTCTAGATCTAGCTAGATCTTCATAATCTAAACCATGTCTCATATGTATAATGTGTTCATCACATTATGTATGGTGCCCCGCCCCCTATGCCTACAAGTATTTAGATGTGAGTTGCAAACACCACACATTACCACAAATTCAAATAAAATGTGAGAATGTTCGATATATGGTCTTGTTTAGATTGTTCGATATTTAGTTGTAAGCTGCAAACGCTACACATTATCACAAATTCAAATAAAATGTGAGATTGTTTGATGTATAGTATGGTTTAGATTGTTCGGCATTTAGCTGTGAGTTGCAAACGCCATGCATTATCACATTATGTTATAACATGTGCACAACACGTGTATCACCGCTATATTCATGCATGCAATGTTTAAAACACTATGATCTCCTATTCAAATATATGAATCCGCTTTCATATCAAATTATGATCTTTGTTAGTCTCTTACACCCACACAATCCTCTAACCTTTGTAGCTACCACTAACTTTCTCTCGTGCATGCACACGCCCTCCTCGCCCTCCCCCTCCCTCGGCATTCTATCCACCGGGCACATTCATTTTTTTCTTTAGGTCGTTCTCCCAGAGTCTCCACAACTCCTTTCCGACACACACCGAACGATAAACCTCTCCAGTGATGCCTACCTACAACATACACACACACCTTCAATCTCCTCCGTTATGTGTCCTTGCCTCGTGTCTCTCATACGGTCAGACACACGTGTAAACTCTCGCCCCTCTTTTCGTCGATCTCACAACCGCACACTCCTCCCCCTATCTAGCTAGTAGTTGGTCCTCTCGCACCACCACCTAGCTCCATTCTCTCTGTCTATCCGTCTCGCTGGGCCTTATTTGCCTCTAACAAATGGACGTACACCGACCGATCTCTCGCTATACATATAGCTAGCTAGGTCCTTATAACTCGTTTTTACCCACACGTCAATTGATCTACCTCATTAGTTGTGTCTCTCCCTTCCTCCGACAAACAACAATTGATCTACCGATCTAGTTAGGTTTGCTTACCAAACACATGGTTCCCCTTCATCATCCATGGATGCGTCCTGACAGATCTATTACGCACAGGCACACACAGAAACACATCCCCACTCTTATTGATAACATTGCAGTTCCACCCTCAGTCTGTCTAGTAGGCCTCTCCCACCATCTTCGAGAAGAAACTCCATCACCCATCCAGCACTCTACCCCTCTCCCTCCCTCTCCCTCCCTCTCTCTCTCCTCTCTCTCTCTCTCTCTGTCCCATCATATTTCCCGTCCTTCAGTTATGTATGGATGTCGACCGATCTCCCTCAAGACATAGCTGGCTCTCTCCTTCTCAACACATATACGAGTCGTTCTACCTCTATAGTTAGGCCTCTGCCTACCCCTCCCCCCACCCCCTCCCCCCCACACACACCGATACATCGAGCTCTCTAGTCATGTCTCCCTGCCACACACAAACTTGACATGTGCCCTCTAACGTTCCGGTAGGCCAGTCGCCCTATATCTTTGACTTGCACACACACACAATTTCGATGGCTCTCTTCATCGATCTCGCACCCACCCACTTGATCCTCTCTTCGACTCTATCGATATCTATGACTGCTCCCTCTCTTCTCCTGGATTGCCCGACCCTCTATGTATGATATGGATAGGCCTCCATTTCACACACATTGCATGCAAAATTTTGTTTGAGATGTCATCGACACATATTCCCACAAATAATTCACGAAATCAACCCCCACCCTACCCCCACCCCAAAACAAAAAACACTCACGAACGCGGTTTGTATCTCTCACACACACCCACGTAGGTGGGGGACGTGCACGAAGAGAAGAGGTGCATGCACGGCGCACGTACTCCCGTCTCTTTCCCAACCACACCCGCGCGGGTACACGGTGGAGCTCATTTTTGTACAAAAAAGGCAGCCCACGTGGTAATTTGGCACGTGTACTGGTTGTCCACTTGGTGGAGGGAGGATCGTCTACCACGGGTGAACAAACAAATTGTGACTTGACGTGTTATGTTAAAAAAAAGAGGCAAACCATGTGGGGCCTACCTTAGAGGCAAGGCACTATACACTGGAGTACTTTTGATGTGTCCCGTCAACTCACAGAACGAGGAGAAGCTTGCTTAGTACGCCGTCTCCCCCGCCCACGGGCGCGGTGGCTCGCAGGATGAGGTGAAGCTTGCTCCGCCTTACGCCCGCTCCCTCGCCCATGCGCGTGGTGGCTCGCAGGACGAGGAGAAAAATTTACTACTCCCTCCGTTTACTCCTCGTCCCTACTACCTTGGTTATAGAGATTATATCATAATGTTTGGAATATATATTGACTTTAGTAGATTTCAATATGAACTACTAGTACATACTCCAAACACTGATGTATATAGACGTATCTTAGAGTGTAGATTCACTCATTTTGCTCCGTATGTAGCACTCTCCCTCGCCCCTCGACCCTCGCCCACGTGGTGGACGTGCAGCAATTCATTCGGTCTCATGTAGCCAGAACGATATATACTGCACTACCATTATTGCTCGACTTCCCGAAGAGGCGAAGAGCCAATCGCAAGGTTAATATTTTAGAGATGCCAAGCGCAAGGTTATAGGAGAACGAGTAGTAGGTGCCGCGTCATTTATAAATAAAGTTTTTTTCTTCAGTGGCACGTACGCAATATGATAGGTTCATGTGGAGAGAAAAGGAAACCGCTCCACTATATACATAGTCAGGACGGGCCAGCCTACACAGTTGCTTGCTGGGGTTGCTCTCTTCACACTCTCTCACACAAAACGACTGTGGCCACATCTCTAACATCCCGGCAGATCACGTCCGCTTGGGGAAGGGGTGGATGCTTAGTGTAGATGCGGTGGCCGTCGCCGATGGCGAAAACCCACTGTCGGCACGTCCCGATCAGGGGTCCCCGCCGTTCTCTCTCACAAAGCCGGTGAGGTTGCCTTCGTCCCTTGCTCACTGCCGCGACGTGGGCAGTTGCCGCCTCCCGCCGCCCTCCTCAAGGTTGAGCTACGTCCCTCAGGTACAACTCCCTTTACAGCCGGCTTGCACCACTGCTCCAGCTGCCCACATCACTCCCTGTGGATATTTCTCTACTTCTTTGCCCCGCACATACCTCGACTGGCTTCTACGTACTGTATTTGTGATGAGTTTATGTCTCATCAACTAGTCCCAGTAATCTTATTCTAATGACGCTTCTTCAATTTCTTTGCCACAGGGATGCTCATCTCGATTTTGGTGAAACTGCACAAAATGATCCGATGGTCAAAAGGTTGCAAACTTCATTTATTAGGAAGCTCGAACGTTGCCAGCAAATTGAAGCCTGGTCAGGGATCACGGTTCAAGGGCTAGGGACTGCATGGATCGTTTTTTCTTTAGTTGCCTCTGTTCCAAAATAAGTGTCAACTTTAGTAGTAGTACAACTTTGTACTAAAGTTTGCACAAAGTTGAGACACTTATTTTGGAACGGAGGGAGTACATATTTGCTATGATCTGTCAATCATTGAGATGCAATAGCATGCATGTTAGTCTCCTTTGTATTTGATGAAATGTTGCAACGGGCAACCTTGGACGCAAGTTACATGTAACAGAAGCTGGAAGCTTCATAGCATTGTACAAATTTATCTCGCTGATAAATTACAGTACGTACTATACTAGTACTTCCTCCGTTCCTAAATATAAGTCTTTGTAGAGATTTCACCATGAACCACATGCGGATGTATATAGATGCATTTTAAGTGTAGATTCATTCATTTTGTTCCGTATGTAGTGGAATCTCTACAAAGACTTATCTACTAGTAATAGCTAGCCCCCACTACTAGGAATTCTCTATCCTCTCCTTGAGCCACATCATCAAAATTGATGAAGCCGTTAGATGAAGTAAATCAGTCCATAGTAGCCGTCTGATCTAGACGTTGAGAGGCTCCGCACTAAACCACATGCAAGCATGCAGAAATACCGTGGCACATGCATGTGAGTGGGTTTTAAATCACATCAACATGTCTGCATGCAAGCATGCACCGGTAGCATGCATGTAAGTGAGCTTTTAAGTCCCATTAACATGTCAAAAAGAAAAATATAATCCCATTATGCAGTAGGAGTTGGCTGATCTTTTTTCCTTATGTGGGATGATCTAAATGATGATGGGAGTTTATTTAGTTTGGCTACCACATTTGTCATGCGGTTATAGAGTTTTTTTGTTCTATGAAATCGATAATTTTGCGCAGAGAGATATACCGCTGTTCCGCGGCAACGCGCGGGGACTCATCTAGTAATATTTAGGAACGGAGGGAGTACTATGTAAAGAGTTAGGTGTCGCACGGTGATAGTGTGAGGTGGGCCATGTAATCACTGAGCCTGCGTGTTTTCACTGCTCTTGCACGCCTCCGCTGTAAGAATGGAGAAAATTGTAATCTAGTAGTAGTACCTCCTTTCGCCGAAAGCGTGGGACATCCAGCAGTCCTACCACCTCAGTAATAAAGACAAATGAGCCGTCAAATCACATAGACCCAGCAGTAAGTTGGACGGACGAAGCAACCATCACTCTTGCGCCAGTGAGAGGTCGCGCCCGCTCTGCCCGGGCATGAATGCGGCACCGATTCTTTGGAGCGGCGCTGACCGTTTCGGGCGGGAAGCGCGCGCGGGCGATGGAGGGGCTTTGGGTGGGCCGGGCTGGTCAGGAGCGGGCATGGCAGCTGTCCGCATGTCCCTACCGGACACGCCCGGAAACGATAGGATGCACCGACTCTCGCGCCTAAAATCGTACACTACACAACATCTCTCTGTAGGAGTAGGTCGATCTGTCGCTCTCTCTAACACACACATGCTGTTAAACACACACACACACACACACACACACACACGCACACGCACGCACCTTGGTCCCGTTGCACCTTCTAACGTGACTTATTACACCTAGACGGAGGGAGTAGTAAGTATACGAGATACGGTGGCACACTGACTTAAGTCGAATACAAGTGCCCAAAAATTGTGTGCATGTTATAATAAGGATTCACTTAAAATAGTACGTGAGCGAACAGAGGGATCAATTGGATAGTGTTCCCGAGCAGTAGCAAGATGTGTGAGGTAAGATACACCGCCGGCGCTTTTATTTTTTTCTTATTAATTTGTTTGTTTCACCCTTTAACTGGTGGGACCCAACGTACTATGTGGAGAGAGGTAAGGTGGCTAAGGCTGCATTATTTCTGCACCACTGTGGATAGTCTTACCACCAAAGCCACATGACACGATTATGATTGAAATCCCAATGACTCCCACACACACAAAAAAACACGGCATGCTTGTCACACGAATGCAGGAATGTATAAAAGGTTATTTCCCTCTCGTTGAACATAACGGGAGGGTTGTGTAGCTGGTTAGCCTGTTCGCTCATCAAACTTGAGGTCTCGGGTTCGATAACTACACTTGAGCATAATTTGTGCCAGGAGGATTCTTTGACTGGTCAAATGTTTTCTAGGGTTTGCACGCTTCACACTCTCTCTCCAGTATATATATACACGCTGGAGCCTCAGCGCTTGTAGTTGCTCTCTTCACACTCTCTCGCCCTCTCCCGCTGGAGCCTCAACGCTTGTAGTTGCTCTCTTCACACTCTCTCGCCCTCTCCAGATCTAAACAAGACTTCATTGGCCTCTCTCTCCCCTCACTGCTGCTCAAAGAGCCGGCAGGATCCATCCGCCGGGAAGGGAAGGAGGCTTAACATTGTCGCCGTCGGCGAGGGACTACCGGCGCAACTATTCACTTTCCACCCAGCGGCGGCACGGGAGGGCCTCCGACCCCTTCTTCTTCATCGCCGTCCCGTCGCCCACCGAACCACGCCCCAAGAACATTAAGGTGTAATTTACTTACTCCACATGCATTGCTCTAGCTGCATGTATACCATGAATCTAGGACGTGGTTCAAAGAGGAAAGGAGTGGGGGAAAGTAGTGGGAAAAGTTGTATATAGCATGAATCTAGGACGTGGTTCGAAGAGGAAATAAAGGGGGAAAGTTGTATAGCATGAATCTAGGACGTGGTTCAAAGAGGAAAGGAATGGGGGAAAGTTGTATCGCATAAATCTAGGACGTGGTTCAAAGAGGAAAGGAAGGGGCGAAAGTACTAGTTCAAAAAGGAAAGGAAGGGACAAGGCTGTAGAGTTTGAGCAGGACTAGATTTGCTGCGCTCATATAGGGAAAGGTGTCTAAAGATAACAAAACTGGGACCAACACAAATATGCTCCTGTTTGTTCTTTGTTGCAACAGACTGTGCATGACCACAGTACATCGGTAGATGCACATGGTGCTGGTGCGTCCACTGTCCCGTGCAACTCATTAGCTGTTGTTAATCTAAGGCCCTGTTTGGTTAAAAACTCCCTAGTCCCTACCTGCTTGGTTCCAGGGACTAAACATGGACTAGAGGTTATTAAATGACATGCTAAAAGACCATGTTACCCCTAGTAATGAACTAATAGAGACAAGGTGCGATGCGTGGCAGGGGCAACTGTTGGAAAAAGTCCCAAAAAGACTCCCTTGGGGTCTTGTTTCTTTAGTCCCAAATGCCCACTTTTAGTCCCTGAAATTCCCTCCTGTTTGGTTTAGATGGGACTGACACGGAGTTTTTTTAGTCCCTACACCAAAATGTCCCTGTAAACAAACACCCTCTAATAATGCCGCTGGAAAATTGATGCAATGCCACAGTTAAAAGCAAATTACATGTTTAACAAATTTTATTGTTAATATAATCTCTATGTTAATATTAATCAATGCCACCGTTTGAGAAATGCTACTGTCTTGCTTTCTTTCCCATTTAGATAAGGTAGATGCTTCTTTTTGTTGGCTTCTGTGTCATCCACCATTATTGACCACTAATTGTTTCCTTTGCACCTCTGTGTAAACAGGGTTATCTACTTCACCTTGTTGCCATTGTGACCTTTTGTTGCACTGCACAAAACACTTTTGTTTTAAGAGTGTTTTGTGTAGTTCAACCAAAATGTCACACCGACAACGTTGCTTGATTGCTTGATCTTAGTGGAACTGCACAAGAGTAGATCTTACTTCCTATCCGTTAAGGCGAATTTGGTTCAGACCTTCTTCCTGTGAGTTGTTTGAATTCCGCATCATGAGAGGTCAGTACTAGCCTTATTTCACATGATTATGCAGTGTGCTTTCATATGTTGTGCTACTTGTACGATAATGTTGCTTGATTTTAGTGAACTGCACAAATGGAGACAAGACTTCCAATCTGTATGTGCATCGTAATATCCCATTGAGGTAAGATAAGGATATTTCACAACTGTTGGCCTGTATTTTGCCACTTTCATCAGAAAATTAAGTTTAGTACTATACTTGTGCTCCCTAATTGACATGCCAAATCTTACATTGAAGGCGAAGCTTGTCTGTTATTGAACCAAGTGATGACGGGGAAGAACAAGCGGAAGAAAAACAAAAATCAACTCCCGGTGCTGTAATGAAGCACTGGAACTGTGATGACACAAGTAATGATATAGTTTTGCATCTTATTTTATTGCTATGGCTGGAACGAGCAATTGTTTTGCCACTGATTTGATGCCACTCTTAATGTAATATGTAATTATCTCTACTTGTGCAAACAGGGATCTTCTTTGAAGATACCATATATTTTAGTGGAACTGCACAAGAAGATGTTGGAAACATTAAACTAATCGAGGAGTATATAGTAAGCATGGCCACCACCGTAGATAGCAACAGATGGTTCCAGAGAAGTGCTTCATCTGTATGCTCTACACAATAAGCCTCTTGACAAAGGTTGGTACTCGCCCACTGATTTCATCCATATGATTGAGCTTTGTCATCTCTATTGGTGTTGTGCTACTGTTTAGATACCGTCATGAAAAAGTGGTATTGTCCTTGAGAAGTGCTTCATCTGTGCTGTTTTAAATATTTCCTTTCCTTTTTTTCGAGCAAACAGGGATGCTAGCATTTAGTAGCCCTCTTGTCTTTGCACAACAGGATCATCTTCCTCTGAAGAAGAATATGGAGTACGTGAAGTGACTAGTTCCGATTATGCCAGGATGAAGAAGCCATGTCTATCTTCTCATCAGAAGGAGCAGTTGAAGGATGGTTACATTACTCCCCACAAGACCAAACTAACTTCAGCTCAGAAGGACTGACAAATCTTCATTTTTTTGCTGTGATGCGCGAGTACAATGTTGTTCTAGGATTCTTTCTGGTGAGTTCCATTTTTCTAAAAGTGTGCTCTACATGGACCATGTATGTGCCTGTTGAAACTGTCAATTCATAGTACAGTTTGCTTTATACTAATCACGTTTTTGTATTTGTGCAAACAGGGGTGCTCAGCTTGATTTCAATGGGAACTGCACAAAATATTCATTTCCACCTCAAGAAAGGAGGTACCGATAAGTTCAAGGTGTTGCAACATATAAGGGCGAAATCATACAAGCTATGCGCGAATTTGGTTGATTTTGGTGGAACTGCACAAAAGAACAGTTGGTTTCTTTAGCACGAGGTGCCATGTCAATGTCCGAACTGATGGCAAACCCTGCCCATTCCACAATCGTAGGCATCTGATATTTTGGAATGGGACAACCTTGTCAAATTTTGCTCATTGATTTTAGCAAGACATGCGTTTGATATTTTCGAATGGGACGCCCTTTGCTGTCAGCAGCGTCGATCAATTTTTTCTTTATTCTTTAGTTGTGAAGTAAATATTGCCTCGACATGTGAGTCGCTAAGATGCATAATCATCGATTGTTTTGAATGTTCTCTATGAATTGCCAGGCCTGTGTGTTTGATTTCAATGTACAGAAACGCTAAAAAGCTGCTCAAACTCTTTGTACTCCTTCTGTTCCTTTTTACTTCGCACATTGTGAAAGTGCATACTTTTTTGTATAATATTGGTCAAAGTAGAGATACTTTGACTGCAGACAAAACTTGTATGCACGACTAGAAAGGACCGGAGGGAGTACATGTGAAACTGCTGCAAACGAGGTGATCACCCTGGGAATAATGCTAGTATGTATTGTTTTGCATGTTCATCCAATGCCAGTGATACAGGAATTCAAACTAATCGAAATAAATTCATTCATACACGGTCGGATTTCATATAAACATGCCGGATTTCATTACAGTTCATACATTCTTCAACTAAAAAGGGGTGCGCTGGAGGTATAATTAATTAACCGAAGCTACCCACCCGTGTCCCGCTGAGCCGAACAGAAGCTTCAGTGACTTAACTGCAGGTGCAGTTGCGTAACTGACATGTGGCCTATTGGGCCCACGTGTCAGTCAGCCAACTGCACCAGTAGTTAAGTAGAAGCAGCGTTCTTCTCCAGCGCAGCTCTCCGACTCCACGTCGCCGCCAAGAAGCTAACCGGCCGTCAATGGTCAACCCGCCTAGCTTGGCTTCAACCGGAGGGTAGCAGCGGTGGCCTTACTTGGACCCGAGCGGCGGCGACCTACCATGTTCTACTCTTCCTTGTTTTCTGTGTGGCGCGACCTCGTTGGCAGCGGGGCGGGGCCTCGGCGGAGCCGGCGATGTCCTCTATCTCTTTGCCGGCGGGCGGCGCCTCAGCGGAGCGGTGGAAATCCTCGACCACGTTGCCGGCAGGGTGGGGCCTCGGCTGAGCCGGCGATGTCCTCTGCCTCGTTGTTGGCGGGGCGGGACCTCGGCGAAGCCGGTGCTGTCCTCTGCCTCGTTGTTGGCGCCGCGGGGCCTCGGTGGAGCAGAGCCTCGTCGACGCCAGCGGAGCGGGGACTCGTCGGAGCCGGCATTGTCCTCTGCCTCGTCCTCGGTCTCGCCAAACAGCGCCTCGCCCGCTTCATCGCCCTCTTTGCTAGCCTCTTTGTAGGCGGCCGCAGCCTCCACCACCCGCATGCGGTACCGCCAGCGCTCGAGGCGGCCCTTGCGGGCGGAGCGGTATGAGCCGAGCAGCGCCTCCTGCTCCGCCCGCTCCGCGGCGATCTGCTCCTCCGCCTGCAGGTGCTCCTAAAGGAGATGGTGGTTGTAGGCGGCGTCGGCCTGCGCCTCTCGGAACTGCTCCTCACGCATCTGCTTCACACTGTCCATATATTGGGCATGGGCCTCGCCGATGGTCATGGTGCAATGCACCGGCGAGGATGGCGCGGAGGAGGGGGTTGGCGCCGGATCGTCGACTACCATGTTCTCCATTGGGACGTCGTCGTCCTCCGGCTACCTGCCGGCCAGCCGGTCGGCAGCAATGGCTGCCATCTCCTTGTGGTCTGTCGTCCGCCCGTCCCAAAGAGTGCTGGAGCGCGAGGAAGCCATGGTGGGCAGTAGTGGTGTGGACAGGAGAAAGGGAACGGATGCGGATGACTGCGGCTATGGCCGGCGTAGCAGTTTATATAGCAATGGTGGGCGGGCGGAGGGACGGACGTGTGACGCCGGAGTAGCCACCTCGGCAACCGCGTATCATTAATGTGGGCGGCAGATGGACAGACGGACGGCACTTGTGTAGTTTGAAGGCGGAGCAATCGCCTGCACCAGGAAGCGGGGCGGGCGGCGCTGACTATTTCGGGCGGAAAGCGCGCGCGGGCGAGGAGATGACTTTACTTGGAGAGGATGACAATGGGGACCCACCAGGTCCATAGCCTCACGTACGCAAGTGCCTCCTTATTATATATATATATATAACTATAATTTATTTTGCTTCCTCCTGGTTTCCTGACATCACGGTCCCACACCATTGTCAACCTATGTAGTAGTCAATAAACGAGAGAATTGCGCAAGAAGCGGCCGACAGCTGGGACCAAGCAGCTCGAGCAGCATTTGTGTTTTTGAGGTGTGAGCACTGCAGAGTTTTTCGATGTTTAGGCCAGATATTAATTTTTCTCCTCTGAACAACAACGAAAACATCGCTGCAGGTATTAACTGGCCGGGCTGTGGCCCGTCTAGCCCAGGCCAGATATCCAGCCCAGATATTAAGTTTTTTTCAAGCTGAAAATGGCTAGCCCAGCTATACTTTTTTTAGGAATACCCAGGCAAGGTCAAGTTGTTATTCTCCGCCCCGCTGGGCTGCAAATCTTTCCTAGGAGGGATGCATTAGGCTTAACAAGAAAATGGGCTTTAAGAAATAATAAATGGGATGTAATTATAAAAACTGGGCAGTAACTATAAAAAATGCACCAAACACGTGATTACTTTATAAAATATTATTTTTGGATATTGAAAATTTTAATTCCATTAATTGTTGCGAGCGCAACGTTTCGTTGGATATTTACGTAATATAAATTTATATTGAAATTGTATTTAATCTGACTAGAAATTTCGGGATAAAAATATTTCGGATCCCATCAAAATGTGGGAAATTTTATTGAATTCTGTTTTGAACGGTTGGTTGAAATGGGCTGTACTTTTAACAAACTGTAAATGGGCTGTAGTAAATTCCGTTAGAATTGAAAAATGGGCTGCACATTCTTACAAATCTCAAATGGGCTATAAGTTCTCTGCCACACACTTCTGGCCTTACTAAGTTGACGCGTCCCCTAAAAAACAGAGTTGACGCGTATGCAAGGCTTTGTCAACTTATAGTCAACACACGGTTCTAGCAGCAGTGGCTATTGGATGTCCATCCAACGGATGTCCTGCTTCTTCTTCAATCTCGGATATTCTAGCTTCACCCGCCCAAAAAATGATTCCTCCCCCTGACATCTTTGGCGCACCGTTTCAGAAGCTGACCTGTGGGCCTAGTAAGTTGACGTACCAAGGGCTTTGTCAACTTAGTCAATATAAACGATTCTAGCTGCAGTGACCGTACGATGTCCATCCAACGGCCGTCGTGCTTCTTCAACCTCTGGTCTTTTTGCTCCAGCCGCCCAAAGCAGCGCCGGTCGTGCCGCCTGCTCCTGCCTCCCGTGGCCGGCTGTGCTACCGCGGAGGCCTCACCGCCCCTACTACTCCCACCGCTGGCCAGGCCATCCCTCCACTCACCCACACCCCCTGTTATTCTGCGGCGACGGCAGCGCAGCCGAACCAGTGAACCCTCGTACTCCTCTCCGCGTGTGCATCCACTGTCGCGTCTTCCCCGGCTCCGCGTCGTCCCCTTCCTAGGCCTCGCCGTCGTCCACCGCCCTGGTGCTCTCGGCGCGGCGTGGTCAACGTGGTCAAGGAACGACTTCCATCGGACGTGGGCTGTACGTGGAGAGGCTGACAGCTGGGTCCACGGCAGCCGCAAGGAAGTACCTCCTTATTACGCGCAAAATAATTATTCCTCCACCTGACAGCGGGGACCCACCGGACGGGCCACCGTATTTTGCGAAAAATATGATTCGCCCCCTGACTGCTGGGACCCACGAGCTACATCTTCGCACGCAAGGAAGTGCATCCGGGAAAAAAATGATTCGCCCCCTGACTGCTGGGACCCACCAGCTACATCTTCGCACGCAAGGAAGTGCGTCCGCAAAAAAAACGATTCGCCCCCCGACTGCTGGGACCCAC